>NW_026691267.1:0-202365 GCF_020826845.1 Diceros bicornis minor
TAGGAATTAACTTAACCAAGGAGGTGAAAGGCTTACACCATAAAAACTACAAAACATTTCAGAAAGAAATTAAAGAAGACGTTCATAAATGGACACACATCCCATGTTCATGGATTGGAAGGCTTACTATTGTTAAAGTGTCAGTATTACCCAAAGCAATCTACAGATTCAATGTATTCCCTATCCAAATCCTAATGATATTTTTTGCAGAAATAGAAAAACCCGTCCTAAAATTCACATGGAATCTCAAGGGACTCAGAACAGCCAACAACAATCTTGCAAAAGAAGAACAAAACTGGAGGACTCACACTTCCTGATTTCAAAACTTACTACAAAGCTACAGTAATCAATAGTATGGTATTGTCATAAAGACAAACATAGAGATCAATGGCATAGAATAGCAAGCCCAGAAACAAACCCTCACATATATGGTCAAGTGATTTTTGACAAGGGTGCCAAGACCATGGAATGGAGAAAGGTTTCTTTTCAACAAATGGTGCTGGGAAAACTGGATATCCCCATGCAAAATCTTGAAGCTGGACCCCATCCAACACTAGATACAAAAATTAACTCAAAATGGATCAAGGACATAAATGTAAGACCTCAAACAAGAAAATTCTTAGAAGAAAACATGAGATTAAATCTTCATGACACCAGACTTGGCAATGATTTCTTGGATATGACACCAAAGGCACAGGTAACAAAAGAAAAACAATGGAAAAATTGAACTCCATGAAAATTTTATAAGTTGGTACATCAAGAGGCACCCACAGAGTGGGACAAAATATTCGCAAATCATATTTCTGACAAGAGACTGGTATCCAGAATATACAGAGAAGTCCTAAATTAAACAAATAAAAAACAAGCCAATTCAAAAATGGGCATGGATTTGAAGACTCCGTTGCGAAAGAAGACTTAGAAATGGCATATAAGCACATGAAAAGATGCTCAACACCACTAATCATTAGGGAAATGCACATCAAAACCACAATGAGACACCACCTCACACCCACTAAGTTGAGTGCTATCGAAAAGACAAAACAGCAAGTGTTGGCCAAGATGCGGCAAAATGGGAACACTTGTACACTGTTGATAGGAATGTAAAATGGTGCAGCTGCTATGGAAAACAGTGTGGATGTTCCTCCAAAAAATTGAACATAGAATTATCATGTGATCCAGCAATTCCACTTCTGCATATACACCCAAAAGATTTGAAAGCAGAGCCTTGAAGAGATATTTGTACACCCATGTTCATAGCAGTATTATTTACAATAGCTAAAACGTGGAAGCAACCCAAGTGTTTATTGACACATGAGTGGATACACAAAATGTAGTATATCCATACAATGGAATATTATTCAGTCTTAAAAAGGAAGCAAATTCTCCAATATGCTATACATGGATTAACCTTGGAGACATTATGCTAACTGAAATAAGCCAGTCACAAAAAGACAAATACTGTATGAACTGAGAGTAGTCAAATCATAGAGAGAGTAAGTAGAATGGTGGCTGCCAAGGGCTGGGGGAGGGGAGAAGGGAGGGTTATTGTTTAATAGGTATAGAGTTTCAGATTTACAAGAGTTATGTGGATGAATAGTGGTGGTGACTGTACAACTGTGGAAATGTATTTAACGCCATTGAAGTATACACTTAAAAATGGTTAAGATGAAACACTTTTTGTTATGTATATTTTGACTCAATATACAAAAAGGAAAAAAAAAGAAATGAGCTATCAAGTCACAAAAAGACATAGTGGACACTTAAATACATACTGCTAAGTGAAAGAAGCCAACCGGAAAAGGCTATATACACTGTTCCATAGTTTTCATATATTCCAATTACACGACATTCCAGAAAAGGCAAAACTAGAGAAACAGTATAAAGATCAGTGTTGCCAGGAGTTGGGGGGCAAGGGACGAAGAGGTAAAGCACAGGGATTTTAGGGCAATCCAACTCTTCCGTAGGATACTGTCATGGTGGATACATGAGATTATGCATTTGTCAAAATCCAAGTACATGACAGCAAGACAATGAACTTTAATGTAAACTACGGACTTGGTTATGAACGCTCTATGAGCATCAGCTCCTCACTTGTAAGGAATGGACTGCACTAACACAGGTGGTCAAGCAAGATGTTAACCGTAGGGGAAACTGTGGGGGAGGAGGGAGAAATGCTCTGCACTCTCTGCTGAATTTCTCTGTCCATCTAAAACTTTCCTAAAAAACAATCTATTAATTAAAAAATAATCAATGGAAGGTAGGGAGTGGGTAGAAATATAGACGAAACAGGAATATCAGAATATTAATAAATGTTGAAGCTGGGTAATAGAAACATGGGGGGCTATCACACTTTTCTGTTTAATTTGTGTATGTTCAAGGTTTTCCACAATAAAACATTTTTAAAGCTCCAGATTAAATCTAGATTATATGTACAAGGAATCAAAGAATGTGAAGAAAACAGATATTTTTGAAACAAGTACACTGAGGGAACGTGCAATCACACTGGATAGAGAGTGAACGTCCTGGTTCTACCAGGAAGGTTCAGAGCTCAGTGAGCAAGGCAGGTGACAGCACAGTCAGGGAAGTGACAGATAATGATCACAGAAAAATGTTTGCCCTCACTAATCACAGAAATGCCAACCATGGGCCCTGACAGAACTGCCCCAGGATTTATAATGTCATGACACCCAGAATTAGAGCGGGCTCAGGGACAGAGCACCACGTCCTGTGAGAATACCAACCAGCATCGGCTTTCTGGAGGGCAAATCTCCCTAACCCTGGAACCTGCAGGCCACTGGCTCGGCTGCTCTGTTGTATGGAATCTGTCCAAAAACAAAGGGATTGGGTACAGATGATGGACTGAATAAACACATGTAGAGCCCCTTTGACGTAGAATCCCTTAAAAATGACCCAAAGATTCCTTCATTGATGAACAAATTCATAATAGCCTTGGGAACCATCAAGAGAGCCGACATTTTGATGAAAACATCAAAGAGAGTCAACAGTTGGTGATCGGAGATCCCAGTGGGGAGCTCCATGTGAGCCATGAAGACCAAGCCACAGTGTCCTCTCTCCCTCTCCCTCCTCCCCCTGCCGTTCACCTAACACCTTCTGCATCGCCCCTCCACTCCCAACCACTGCCCACCTCACTGCCCACAGGAGCAGAGGCACAGGGCGCCCTTTCCACGACCACATCTGTCCTCTTGCTCTCTGCCCGTCACCAGGCAGCGGAGCTCTCTTGACATTAGTACAGCCATGTTTGGCCGCTCCATTGACCTACAGCCACCAGCACAAAAAGAAATATAAAAGCTGCTTTCTGCATGGTGGGAACTGGCCCTTCTCCCATGGAGATGGTTGCAATGTGTAAAAAATTCAAGGCCCTTCAAGCGCCGCAGCCTGGGGCAGACTGGCCATCTGAGCTGGGCTGGGAGGATAAGCAGGGTAAACAATGCACGTACACAACTACTGGGCTGGGACAATAGCCAGAGGGTGGGGCTCAGTGCTAGTACGCCACTGATAACCATTTGTGCATGGGAACATTGAATGCTCTCTCTGTAAACTCTGTAACTGCTTATATAAACTGCTGGAGACTGAGACACGGTGAGAGTTCCACCTGTGGAAGAGACGCCTTGCCCAGGACTGTGATTCCCGCCCAGCAGTGTCAATTGACAGGACTCTCCCAGCAGTGGGGCATGGATGTTGTGAGTAATTGATTTATTGTGAAGTAATAGATCTGATGTGTTCTCTTTTCAGTCAACCTGGTGTTTCTCTTTCTGGTTGATTTGTGTCATTTCACTTCAGTCGATCTGGTGTTTCCTTATCCGATAGATCTGATGTTTTTCCCTCTTATTATATGACCTATTCAAATGTGCTGCTATCTCAGCCGATGGGGATGTTTTCCCTTTCCAGTCGAGCTGGTGTTTTTTCCCTCTTATTATTTGACCTATTCAGATCTGTTTGCGGACTATCACCTTTACCATCCTCTCTATAATAAAATATACCTTCAGTCCATTTGTTTGGAGTGGAAAGTTTCTTTTACCTCTCCAATCGAATCCCCAAACCTCTCATAACAGGAGCCCAGCCCGGCACCTCTTCAGGGCCCAGCAGACTCCTCCTCCCCATCTGGTCCTACCTGCAGCACAGACACCTTGTAGCTAATCTCCGCCTTACAAACAAAACTCTCCCTTGGACCCATGCTCCCTTTTGGTTATTGTCCACTTTCCCAACTCCCCTTCATGGCTAAACCTCTTAAATAAAGTGCCTCATACCTACTGCCCTCCCATGGCTTCCCTTCCCCCACTCTAGACCCAGCTTTATTCTCACCCTCTCAAGGAGACTGAGGTCACCAGTGATCCCATGTGGCCGAGTCCAGCCATCTTTTCTCCATTCTGATCAGAGCTGTATCCCATCCAGCTGAGCACCCTTCCTTTCTGCAATACCCTTTCCCCTCATGGTTCCTGCAACTTCATGCTCCACCATTTCAGGCCCCTTTCCTGGACCCTCTTCAGCTACACCTCTGCAAACACTGCCTGCTCCTAGGCTGGGCCCAGGGCCCTTCCACAGCTACAGTGTCTCCAGGAAACCTCATTCAATTCCACGTTTTTAAATATCTCTGACCTCATCCCGACTCTGCTGACACACTGATGCAACTTTAAGAGGTTAGGTGCTAGCTCCCCAGCATCAGTACCTAAGGACTATCTCAGACTCGATTCGTCTCAAAATTTCACTGTCATATGAGTTCCAAAATAGCATCAAATCTTTCCAAAAGGAGGAAAAATTTGGATACAATAAACAGTTGTGAACAAAGTAACCAATAAAACGTATACTTACATCCAATCATGGTTGCTTGATGGGGAAAATAAGAACACAGAACTAAGATCAGATATTCTCAAGCCGGGGACCGGAAGGTGATGAGTTGGGAGTGTAAAACACAGGAACTGATCAACTCTAAGCATTTACAGAAAGAGAGGCAGAAATGGTTGTTCCTAAAAGCTGAAAGACACCCACTAAAGGAATAGAAAAATCATGAGAAAACCTAACAAATTAAAAATTAAATTAAATGGTAGACTCACATTCCAATTTATCAATAATCACAATTGTAAATAGATCAAATTGCTCTATAAAAACATGAAGGTTCTCAAGTTGAGTTAAAATATTGTTATAAAATAAAGGGATATAATATGGTTGAAAATAAGGAGATAAAGAAATAAGATTTTAAATGGGACAAAAAGGGGTTCTCTGTGTTGATAACTGTCAGGGACACTTATGCACCTAACAATATGGTCTTGAAACATAAAGCAAAACTGGACAAACAAGAAGACACAGGCACCCCAAGGGAGGTGCCTTCCCTTTCCACAGGGAAACCTACCTTACCTCTCTTAAAAAGCCACAGGTCAAGTGATACAGTAAGTTAGGAAACAGATCTGCTGACAAACACAAAAAAGCTAGATCTAGCCTCAGCCCCAGGGACAACGTAAGCATCTAGTGGAGAGCGAACATTCTCCTCAAACCACGATGAAACAGTCACCACAATGGACTGTGTGCTAAGCCACAATGAAATCTCTAAAGAGTCCAAAAAGCAGAAATCTATAAGTGACTATATTACTGGAACTTAAAGCAATAAAAGTAAAAAATAATCACAAAATATTGGCTCCCCTCCCCCAACATAGCCACTTGAAAATCTGTCCACACCCTTCTAAATCTCTCAGGTTAAAGACGGAATCCAGACAGACAGGAGAAACTCTTTAGAAATGAACAGCAATGAGAGCAGCATGAGGCAAATCCATGACGTGGGGACAAGGGGACGGAAGAAAGGACACAGCCTCCACTGCAGGTATCAGGGAATATCACCTGTACAGCAAGCTGAGCACTTCCCTCCAAGAGCCAGAACAACACCACAATAAAACCAATGACAGCAGAATGAAGGGAGAATTCACCAGACAGGAACAACAACATAGACCTGAGCAATGGAGTCAAGGGCTGGCTGTCTGGAAAGACCTGTAACAGTGAGAAACCTTGGTCAGTCTGACCAAGAAGAACAGACAAAGGCACCAAGAGGAACAGACAAAGGCACCAAATTGTACCATCAGGTACGAGAAACTACAGAAACAGCTTTAACGTGATATGAGAACATAGTGGATAACTCTGACCAGGACATCAATAGTCCTCAGCTGGAGCCGTCCTTCCCATAGGATGCATCTGGAAACATGCGGGATGGGTTTTGTTTCTTGTTTTGGGTTGTCCTACTGGTTGTTGCCCCAGGGGTCCCGGAGATCCTGAATAGCCTGTCACATAGACCCGTTTCCCTCTTGAAGTGTTACTGACATCTGGGAAGACAAGCACTGATCCAGATTAAATGAGCAATGTGGTAGGAAAATGTTTTCCATGGATGTATAACAGGGAAAAGATGGTACCCTCAATATGTAAGGAATATCGAGAAACCAATGTTTACAACTACTAAACTGTAAGAGAGCAGGAAAATCAGAAACATAGCAAAGAAACACACCAAAAATATATCCAACCTATTTGTACAGGTGGAGAAATATGTAGGTAAAGCACAGGAAACAGTGGAGGAGATTACACACCAAATTTTACTACCGACAAGGAATAAAAGTTGGGAGGTAGGTGAGAAATAGGAGTTTTTACCACTTCTTAGCTTATGTATTTCTCTAGTGTTTTAATTTTTACAAAAGAGAATGTATTCTACTCAAAAAGATGTTTCAAATTTTAAAGAAATTATTAAAATGTTCAAAATGACTTCAGTTCAAGGATATTCATTAAAACATGTATGGAAAGCACCTCCCCATAATGTTAAGAGTCTCCTATAACTTTTCCAATAGTTTACTATGTCGATTTTATTTCACATTTAGATCCTAACTCATTGGAATTTACATTTGTGTGAGGGATGCAACAGAAGCTGATTTTCTCCTGTTCAAGTGGAAAACCAACTATCCAGGCACCATTCATTGAGTAGGTCTGGCTTTCCCAGCTGACCTGCAATGCCTCCTTCCCCACCTGCTAAACCCTGACAACTACCGGTGCCTCTTGAGCACCCTAGAGCGAGCGGGGTGAGCTCTGCAGCCTGGGCTCCCTGTGTGCAAGGGGCGGCTACCAGCAGAGCCTTCTCCCAAGACAGCAGCAGGCATGCTGCACACAGAGGTGCTCAGGGGCCGTCTGCTGTGGAGCAGGAAACTCCTCATGAGGAGCAGGCAGTGGGGGAGCCCTGAGCCCCAGGACTGACCTCGGCTGGGGGCAGCAGGCTGCTCAGTTAGGGAGCCCCTCCCTTCAGCTCGTCCAGCTCCTCCTGCAGCGTGTGCACCTGGCTGTCGGCAGCTGCCCCTCTTCAGCTCGCTGTCCTTCTCCACCTGCTCCTGCAGGCGGCACCCGTGCTCCTGTTCCCCCGGGACCAGAAGCAGTAGGAGTGCAGCGAGTCCAGGAGTTCTTAGGCCCCAGCGCTGACAGGATGACCCCGCTGAGGGACCTGGGGCCGGTGTTGCTGTGTTCATCCTGCACATCTTCCACGGCTGGCTCCGGGGTGACATCTGTTGGAGGGTGAAGGGGCTCTGGGAGAGTTTCTGAGGCATCATTGTGAATGATGAACGTGGGGGCTCTGGGCCAAGCTCTCATCAGGCCCAAGGCTGGCCCCACTGTAGGTGGGCTCCACATCTCTCTTCAGCCTCTTTCGGTCAACAGCCTCTCGAGGGACAGATGGCCTCTCTTGAGTGTGTGCTGAGGAGAAACTGTAAGAAGGATGCCAGCCAATAAATCTGCATGCCTCAGATCCTGAGGGATAAAGTCACCCACGGAAATGCCACTCTTATCCAGCAGGCCCTGGCTGGGAAGAGGCGGTCTCATCGCCAGCATCTACAGCAGACCTGTTTGCATCTCCCTGGCTGCCTCACGCTGTGGAGACCACACTGTCTCCTGGAGTTCCTTCCAGAGACTCTTTGCCCGCTCCTGACTGGTGGCTTCCTGGGTGGCATTGGGTTCGGGTTTGCCCTGCAGAAGGGCTCGCTTCAATTTGCGGGACCCTTCCTGGGCCCTCAGGTTTTCCCTCGAGGATGAGGATGAACCTGAAGCTCCTTTCCCATCTGCTTCACTGGCATGTTCCTCTTGTCCCTGGCGGCTATCTTGGTCTCATTTCTTCTGGGGCGGCAGTGGCCTTCAGCTCCTCCTTCTCAGTCAGGTGGAAGATGGAGGGCAAGGCCGTGGGCTTTAACATGTAGTACTGACCCTCCAGCCTGTTCAAGAGTTTTTTTTGGTGAAATGTTCACTACAGATGAAAGAATACTTAATAGGGTCCAGTCATCCCTGTGAACAACTTTTAGCAACTGGACAAGACGTTTTGAGTCCTTTATGTGGAGCCTGCAAGGATACATGAAAAAGTAATTAAAAAGAAAGAATTAAATGTCTCCCCCTAAAATAATCAATTATAAAAGCAAAACAAGTGTTTTTGGGAACACCCACACTTAGGAATTTTGCCCATTTAAAACTTTAGTAAAGTTTTAAGGAACACCTCTGCTTGCAAGTTATTACTGTAATAGAAAGATGAAAGACCCACTGTCTACCTTAAGGAGCTGACCATCTGTAGGGCAGAGAAGGAAGGAAGGTGAAGACCTTCTCCCAGGTTGTGGTAAGTGCCCTGTAGGAACAAAGATGCTCGGGCAGAGAGCACAGGATGGCACCAAGACAACACGAAAGGCTTCAGGAAGCCTCAGAAATAGTTCCTAGAAGCTCATGGCTGTCCAACCCTCCTGCTGTCCCTGGGATGCAGGACTTTGGGTGCTAAAATGGGGAGGATTGGTCCCCCTATTTCAAAGCCAGGCCAGGTGTCGGCCAGCAGAGCCTCCCAGGCACTCAGCAGGGCGCCTGGCCCCAGCTCTACTCAAGCAGCCGAGGATGCAGGACTGCCGCCAAGAGGAGGTCAGCCCCAAGAGCTGTGGTTCTGTGTTCCTCCTGTCCTTCCACTACCAGGAGGAAAACTGCTTCCTGTACCAAGCAACCAGCCCCTGAAATGTACTGACCAAGACACTTCATAATCTTTTCTCCTCATTAAGGTAAAATCTCTATTTAGAGAAAACTATGCACATGGGGAGGAAGGGGGTCTCTCTCGAGGCTTTCTTCTCCTCCTGAGTTCATCTAACCCTCATGAGGCCGAGTGGATACTAGGTCCTCAGGGAGTTCCAAGCAACCTGACCTTCTAACATTTCTCAATGCTTTGTGACAAGTTACAAAAGGACCCCCACTTCCTTTGCCCCCATACCACGTTAAACAATGACACATGCCAAGAGCAACCTTCTCTGTAGTGTTTTGCATCATTCTCAAAAACAGTAACAAAACTTTTGGGACACAGACTCTGAAGGAAACTGTCAAGAAAGCATATTCTCTGACTTCTGAAACAAGCTCACATTACTAGTTCTTTGGATGGATTGTAACAACTTCCGACTTAAAACAAACCACTGTTAACTTTGAATAAGACTAAAGACAACAAGTGGCATTCAGGTCTTTAAATATTCAATAACAACCTGCAACATGAAACAAAAGGATCTGCCAGGAGGTTTTCAAAGTAGAATGTCTTCAGTGCACTGTTCTGGGACCTCCATTGCAGAGTCTGCAGGAAAGGACTCACTCAACTGGCTGAATTCCAGAAGCCCTCATGAAGGGAGCCAGGCCAAAGGGAAGGCAAACCCCTCATCTTGCTGTGGGATCCCAAGGAAGAAGTGAAGAGAGGAGCCCCTTCCCTGAGTCCCCAGGGTAAGCCTCCCAGTGAGGAGTGGGTTGCAACCTCCTCCACCCAGGATGCTGTCACATGCAGAATCTGCAGAGTCAGACGCCTCTCCAGGACTCACCTCCAGTGCAGAGCCACCTTTCCCTGCACTGCCAGGACCCTTCTAGCAACAGAGCATCTGAGAGGCGTATCAATTTGGAGGTAGAAGCTGCATTTGCTCAGCCACATTCCTGATCTCAGAGATCAAGGCAGGCTCCCTGCCATCAAAAGAGCAGAAAAGTCATGGCAAATGCAAGAAGATAGTGACCTAAGAAAGAGTGTTTCCAGAATACCCTGTTTCTTGACATTGTTGGCCCCAGCCTGAATCAGTGGAGAGCAGAGTGGCCAGGGGGTGGGGGTGACAGTGTGGTGGAGGCCATAAGGTGGGTGCCAGTGGCCATGGGATGGCCGCAGTGGCCCGAGGTGCCCAGAGCAGAGACAGTGGCACAGACCAAGGCCACATAGCGCCCGGCGCTCACTCACCTTCTGGACCGGCCCCGAGGCCTCAAGCACAGAGTGCTGCCTGCCTTGGGCTGGAACACCAGGGGTCTGACTGGGCGGCAGCAGCTGGTTACCTGTGGAATGAGATGGCTGTTTCTCCTCGTTGCCCAGTGGTGGGATCAGTTTGCGGCAGTGCAGTGATCACCATCCCGGGCCTCAGGCTGTCATGCTGCCAGGCTCCGGCCCCCTCTTCTCCGCCCCACAGTGGGACTGCCACAAGAGTAGGGCTCAAAGCGACACTGTGCAGCAAGTGGGAGCTGGTCCCCACGCCCCGCAGGATGGCAAGATGGCGGCGCGTGCCCATCTGTCCTCCGTAAAGCAAGATGGCCACATCTGTGGGCCTAGGCAAACTGCTGCCTGATGCACCCACCCTGGGGTAGCGCTGCCAAAACGCGTCTGTTCCGCTGCCCTGATGGGTCGCTGCTGCGGTGTTCATAGCAAATGACCCAGACCGAGGGGGGAGGGAGAATGTGGCCGGCCCTCCGAGAGGGGCCCCGCCGGACGCCAAGATGGCGACCGATGCACTTCCGCCCACACTTCTGGCCCTGCCCACGTTGCTCACCTGGATTGGCCCCAGTGGTTGAGCATCACATTCTGCTCATTCTCCTGGGCAGCGGGGAGAGGGACGCGGGTAGGGGCACCTGCACCGGTCAGCATGGAAGACTGTGCTCGCCTGGACTCTTAGCCGCTGGGACTGGCTGGCATGGTTTGGGGCGGGGCCGTCGGGGGGAGCAGCTCCTCAGGTGGAGCGGGTGGGGGCAGCTCCCATAGTGAGACCGGTGCGTCTGACAACCAGGTCCCTGCGGGTCTGGACGCTCTTTCCATCCGCCCTCGGTGCTCTGGCGCTGGCCTGACAAGCCCATGGCTGTTGGGGCAGGAGGGGCAGCAGGGAGTCAGGGAGGGGAGGGGCGTGCTGGGCGGGGCTGGGGCAATGGTTCTTGGGAGGCTTTTTCCTTCCCCACCAGGATTAAGAAGTCCCTTCTCTGGAACTGGCTTCGGATCCAACCACACAATCCCTGTCTGTGTGCAGAACTCTTGCCCTGGTCTCACGCCTGGCAAAGATTTCTTGCTTTGACCAAACTTTAGTCAGGCTCCTGAACCTTCTTGTAGGCCTGTCTGTACACTTCCTTGTAAAATCCAGTTTTAGCAAGAACCTTGCTAATTCAGTTTAACCAGAACACCCACCCGTATGTCTGATCACCATCGAGATCTGCTCAGGCTCCTCCTCCTCCTCCACCATCCCTCAGGTGGTGTCTGATCACTCTGGCCTCTCTTTGGTAAGAATCCTGTTAGGTCAGGTTAGCCAGAAACCCCAACACTTGTTTTTTCTCTTAGTAATTTTCCATCCTGTGACCCCCACCATGCTGCCTGGCCATGAATTCCCACTTGCCCATGCTGCATTCAGAGTAGAGTCCAATCTCATTTCTCCCCCGCTGTGAATCCCATCACGGTGGTCCCTACGTATCACAGTGGTTCTGAATAAAATATGCCTTACCATCTTTGACAGGTGTCATTAAATAATTTTTCTTTAAAACCTCCAACCACAACAAAAACCCAGACCAGGCTCCTTTCCTTGCTCCCTCAAGCCATTTCAGAGCTACTTCAGATTCTGGCCCTGCTCTCCTCAGAGACCTCTATTATGCGAGTCATAAGACTTTTCCTAACTTTGGTGCGTGTGTGGAGGGGGGCACACACCAACATCAGTCTCTCCATGGGAACCCCAGCACTTGCCAGTGAGCAGTCATATTTTGAAAGGAATCTCTTTCTCTGAGTGGTAGGTCTCAACAGTGGACTCAAAATATTCAGTGAACCATGTTGTAAACAGATGTGCTGTCACATCCTTGTTGTTCAATTTGAGCATTGACTTTAACTTCAAGTCAGCAGATGCATTATGTCTAACAAGAGAGTGAGCCTGTACAAAGGCCCTAGGATGTGGATCGGAGGGAGAGGGGAGAGAACAGGATCAGTTAGAGGACCAGAGGTCAGAATGTGAGACAGGATTTGGAGAAGGAGCCAGAGCAGTCAGTAACAGCACAGCAGCCAGGTCAATGCCCCGCACAACATATCTGGGAGTCAGGACCATCTCCTAATTGCAGTCAGTGGCAGAGCCCCATTTCTGGTTGGATCTCTTGGGGGACAAGAAGGCAGTGTCTTACCACATCTGTCTGTCCACGTCTACCAGACCCTGGCCAGGGAGTGTGAAGAGCTGATGCAGAAGTACCTGCACCTGCTGCAGATCATGGAGACGAGAAGACAGTAGCCAAGCAGCTACGGCAGCAGATCGAGGATGGGGAGATCAATATCGAGTGGCTGAAGGCAGAGGTGACTGCTGGCTAGGGGTGCAGAGGAGGCTGGCCAGGGGGCCCAGGGCACAGGCCAAACACCTCACACTCTGGGCTCCTGCAAGATCGGGGGGGCACATGATGGGCAGGGGGACCAGCTTCCAGCCACAGCTATGCCAGCCTAGAAACTTAAATTTAGTGATGCTGGCAGAGTGGGAAGGGCCTTAGCCAGATCTGAGTTCAGATCCTACCTCTGCCACTTGACGGTTGCAACCTAGAGTACATCCCCCCATCATCTGTGCCTCAATTCCTTCATCTATAAAGCAGCCTTTTTATACTTGCCTGATAAAGTTGTGAGGATTGAGTGAGGTTATTTATGGGCGAGTTTTTAATTACTCTGCTGATGACCACATTGACTAAGCATTCCCACATTATCAGCTGAAGTGTCCGGGGACACAGAGTTACTGGTGAGTCATCACAGTGTGGGCTGCTGGCTAAGTTCTAAGCAGTCGTTCCCTCTGCCTGTCATAAGAGCTCCTACAGGGGCTTGCCGGGCATCAGTCTGGAGGCCACGCTGTTCCTAGGTTAAGGCTTCTAGAACTTCACTACTCAAAATGTGGTCCATGAAGCAAGAGCATGTTAGAAATGCAGAATCTCAGGCCCTGCACAGACCTCCAGAATCAGAATCTGCACTTTCACAACATCCCAGTCGATTGCCATTTACATTAAAGCTTGGGAGGCGCTGGCTCTCTGTCCCTTAGATGCCCCTCACCAGCTGTCTACCCCAGCGCCGAATGATGTGATTGCCTCTCCCCCCCTCATCTCACCAGTGCGCATCAGATGCTCAGAGCAATTTGGCCACATCACATAAGGACCGTGGACTCTGAGCTGAGGATGGGAAAATGGAAACAGATTCTAACCAGGGTTGGCTGCATGATTTGTAGGGCCTGATGCAAGGGAAAAATGCAAGGCCTTGGGTGGAGTCGGAGAAGTCGACCTCCCCTTCTCACAGCCCACCAACCCACCCATGGCAGACAGGCAACCCCCCAATATCAACCTTCAACCTCCTCTAAACTCTGTGCCATGATACACTTGGTACCTAGATGAGGGGTGGGCAAGATGCCCCTGCTGAGTCACCCACCTAGTGCCCAGGCATTGTCTCCTTGCCTTGCCCTGAGACAGGATCGGGTGTTCACTGCACCCGCCATTTCTGCACCTACCCCAAGGCCCCTGCAGAAGGTGGAGGGTGACTCACTGTGGAATGTGAGTCTTCCTGGCTGACTCCACCCATTTGCTCCCAGACAGAGGATAGAGGAGGTCATGGGTTCTGGGGGTGCCAGCATGTGAGGAGCAAGCAGCTGAGACACCATCCCAGGGAGGCAACAGTAGGCAGGAACACATGAGGGCTGAGGCTCCAAGCCCCTGGGGTGTGCTCCATTGTTCCATCAGATGTTTCTCATGAAAACAAATTCAAAGAGAAATAATAACTTCAAGGTTGCAACTGCAGAACTTGAAGCCCCAAGCATGGGGCCTTCTGAGCACAGGACTCCATCACACGCCCTTGAAGCCAGCTCTGCCTAGAATGTTCAACGCTCTGAAGTTGCTAATTCCACCTTATGGTGCCGCTGTCAAGCTCTGAACTAATGATCACATCAGCTTGAAACTTGAGCTTGAACAAAAGTTTCAGATTCCACACACCTCCTCTACACTGCAGCAGGCACTGTCAGAGATGCTTTCTTAGTCAGTCCCCATAACCATCCTCATAGGTTGGAACGAGGAAGCAGGCTCAGAGAACTCAAGGCACCTGACCAAGCTCACACAGCTGGGAGGTGGCAGAGCCAGGACTAGAACCCAGGTCTGTGTGTCTGCTTGCCAGTCTTGCCACTCTACTTGTGGGTCCTGGGATCGGGGCTTGTCCCATGTCTAAACCATCTAGTTCATTCTGAGATCTATCCTAGCCCTACACATAGCCCTGAAACCAAGCTGAGTCCTTGCTAAGGACGAAGGAATAGGTCTAAGGACCAGTACCAGGTTACTGGCTTCATGATCAAGGGGGTCATTCACTCACTCACTCATTCTCTAACTGCCTAAAATCTGCTGACCACTGCCTCATCCTCTTCCCCAGGCTCCTCTTACCCCATCACTCGGGGCTCCAGCCAGTGTCCCCGGTCATGAGCTGTGCACACCTTGGCCTTTGCATATGCTGGGGCTTCTGTATGGAGTGCCCCTTCCACCCCCACGCTTCCCTGCCTGGTGGAATCCTACCAAGCTCAAATGCCTCCTCCTGGGGACTCTCATCCCAGAATGTGCTCCATGACCCCTGCTGCCACAGCTTTCCCACCCTCAGCATGCCATGGCAGAGCCGGCTCCTCAGGTGTCTGTCCCTCACCTGGTCTGGTGGGACTTCCTTGAAGGCAGGGGTGTCCTTTATCACTCTGTCCCTTCTGCCTCGCACATAGTAGGTACTCTGTAAGGACTTGATGAATGAATGGACATCAGGTTCTGTGGGAGGCAGCAAAGAGATGGAAGCTTCTAGCCTTAAGGTCTGATTGTGGTAGAGTGTGATGGGCACCATAATATAGTTTGCAGTGTGAACCCAGGTAGAAAACGAGTCATTTTATGGCCAAAGAAGGTATGGGTTCATATCGCATATGGCCTTGAAAGTTTTCGGGGGTTGGTAGGCCAGAGAAGGGGTGGGTGCAAAGGGCAGGGCCCTCTCTGGTGCTGGAGAGCACAAAACTGGTCAGTTTTGGTGAAAGTGTGTGTGTGTGTGTTTGTGTCAGCGTGGCAGCAGAGGCCTTTGTGGTGAGAATTAGGAGCAACGTTTCCAACTGAGTATATTACTCTCCAGGGAAAACGATATTTTAAAGTAAGGCTTTTTTTGTGTGTGTGTGAGGAAGATAAGCCCTGAGCTAACATTCATGCCAATCTTCCTCTTTTTGCTGAGGAAGACCGGCTGTGAGCTAACATATATTGCCAGTCCTCCTTTTTCTCCCTAAAGCCCCAGTACATAAGTGTATATCACAGTTGCACATCCATCTAGTTGTCGTATGTGGGACGCCGCCTCATCATGGCTGGACGAACGGTGCGTCAGTGCGCACCCGGGATCCGAACCCGGGCCACCAGTAGCGCAGCGGGTGCACTTAACCACTAAGCCATGTAGCCGGCCCCTAAGTAAGACTTTGCAAGATCAGC
The DNA here is from genome assembly GCF_020826845.1 of Diceros bicornis minor. Taxonomy (NCBI): domain Eukaryota; kingdom Metazoa; phylum Chordata; class Mammalia; order Perissodactyla; family Rhinocerotidae; genus Diceros; species Diceros bicornis. The sequence continues at coordinate 15,745 of NW_026691267.1, forward strand.
TTGGTAAACCTTTCTGGCTGTAGTCTTTCTCTCTCTCTCTCTCTCACTCCCTCACTCACTCACTCTCACTCTCTCTCTCTCTCTCTCTCACACACAAACACACACACACACACACACGCACACCCTGCAGAGCAGAGGGCACTTGTATGTTCTGGAGGGGCTCCAGGAAGTTGAAACAGAGCCCATTTCCCAAGAAGTAGGCCATCAGGTAGGCAGGAGGTGCTGAGGAGCCAAGTAAGTGATGAATGATGCCCGTGACAAAGACAGAGGGTCATAGAATGTCAGAGCTGGGAGGGATCTGAGAACTGAGAGGTCCACAGAAGAGGAAAGGACTTATCCAAGGTCACTCCAAGGTCACTTCCAGCGCTGGAATCCAGGCTTAACTTTGGGTCTCCTGGCTGTAGATCCGTGGCCTGTGCCTGCCACACACGTTATTCCTTCCTTGCTGGGGAGACGGGCCATATAAAATGTGCATATTCAGGAAACACTGTGTCACCTGATAGCCAGAAAACTTCCTCAAGCCCCATCCCACGTATTCCTGAGGATTCTCAGGGTCTTCCATTTTCCTGGCCACATCTGGCTTCCAATTCTGCTCTCCTGGCTTCTTGTATCACTTCTCACAGTGCCAGTCTCCACTCAGTCTTGACTGCTCCTTGCCCCCTTGTGGTCGCTCCATGTGTCCGTCAGGTGGAGCTAGATTCTGCTGCAATTACAAACAGCCCCCAAGTCTCAGAGGCTTAAAACAACAAAGATTGCTTTCTCTCTCACACTGTGTGTCCATTGTGTGTTCTGCTCCACAAAATTCTCACTCAGAGTCAGGGACACAGGCTGACGGGGCTCCCACCATCAGGAAATTCACCAATCCCAGGGCAGGGGAAGGAATGTGGCAAATGATGCCTGACAACTCTGCTCAAGTTTTATTGGACACAGCGAGTCACATGACCGCACCCGACTTCAGGGCCCTGGGCAGTACAGTCCTGCCCTGACCCAGGAGGAGAACCAGAGTATCCAGGAAAGCCCTAATGACACCCAGCTGGCTCCTCCTTCACTCCCCAAGCCCTCAACATGGGCCAAGTATGGACCAGACTTTCTGAAAGGCTTAGATGCACTCGAGGGGGTTTCCAGTACTGAAACAGAAAACAGCTGAAAGCTGAATAGAAGACATCCTTGCCCTCCTGTCACTCAGCCTTTCCTGCTACAGGGATTTCTTGCTGACCTCCTCTCCGCACGCTGGCCTCTCTCCATACTCTCCCAACTGTCATTTTGGTGGTGGTGGGGGTGTTCATAATCCCTTTATCTGCCAAGACCCTCGCCTTACATCCAGTGATGTGCTGGAGCTGGCTCACACCAACTTGCAAGTCGGTTGTGAAATTTTCAAGAATCTTGCAAGCTTGTTATTCACTCTTTGGTAGCTTAAAATGGGCCAAGGTAGGAATGTTTACAGCATGGAAATTGGCCAGTGCTACCAGTCAGAGTTTTTCTTTCAGAGAGCTGGTAGTTAATCCTTTACCAATATACCCTTGTCTACATATTTTTTCAGGATCAGCTAAACACTTTGCTGGGCCCAGTGCAAATTGAAAATGCAGGGCTCTTAAGAATTTCAAGGCAACAACAGCAGAGCCTTAAACCAGGCATTAGGCCCTTCTAAGCAGGCTGTGCACAGGTCAGACATCGAGGACACTGCCCTGTCTCTAGTCCCTCTATACCCTCTACACCCAGAGCCCCCACCAGCAGCCAACTCTCCCTAGAGGTAACGGGAGATCACACCCAAACAAAAGCAAAGTTATTAAGCAAAACTATCCAGCTCTGCTCAGTCTCTTCTCTCCCATCTAAACAGCCATCTTGGGCTTCATCTTTTGTAACCAAAAAGCTCCAAGGACCATCTAAAACAAAGGGAGCATCCTCTTCTGCGAAGAATCCTCCTCTCCTCTAGAATCCTCAGTTTGGCACCATTTCATTGTTTTAATAGCTATTTTTCTCCCATTTATGATTGGAAGTAAGTTGGAATGGCTTAGGCAGCCCTAAAGGGCAGGGTAGGAGTTTAGAGATGGTCATGGTCTTTTCCTGGCTTGGGAGCACTCAGAATCCTGGAAGGCTGACTCTGCAAGAAACTGCAGAGATCTTTAGTTCAGAGTTTAACGTAAAACTGTAGCCTTGGGATCAGGTTTACAAACCAACTTTGACATAGAGAGGGCCACTTTGACCCCTCCCCAGGCAGCCCCTCTGCAGGGCCCACTCTATGCCTTGAGTCTTGTTTCCCATGTTCCTCCTGCCATCCCCACCCCTGCTGCCCTGCACTCAACACCCTGTTGTACTCTGCATCTTTGTTCACATCAGCCCCTCTGCTCCAATTCCTTCTATACTCTAGCACACATGTTGAGTTCCTTTTTTTTATTTTTTGTGAGGAAGATCAGCCCTGAGCTAACATCCATGCCAGTCCTCCACTTTTTGCTGAGGAAGACTGGCCCTGGGCTAATATCTGTGCCCATTTTCCTCCACTTTTATATGGGACACAACCACAGCATGGCCTGACAAGCGGTGCATCAGTTTGGATCCTGGGCCGCTAGCAGCGGAGCTCATGCACTTAACTGCCACACGATGGGGCCAGACCAATTGGGCTCCTGTTTTGTCCTTCAAAACCTCTGGGTAGCGCTTGTGGATTCCATGGTGAGACCCTCCCACTGCAGTAGGGGCACCCCTCTGTTCTGGCCTCACCTTGTTGGAGTATAAGTTACCTCTGTGGGTTTCTGACCCCTTTCTTAGGCTGGAAGCTCCTCCAGTGAAGGGATCTGACTTATCCACCTCTGGCTGTGTCTCACCCATGCCCAGCATGGTGCCCACCACACGAACTCCATCAGGACATGCTGACAGCATTGGCACAAAGGGAGACAGAGATGGGCATCTCTTAGGCTTGGAAGAGGCCAGAGGGAATGGAGAAGGAAGGAGAGAGAACTGAGTTGTGTGGCAGCTGTTTGAAAAACAAGAAGTACAGAGATCTTTAGCAAAACCTTGACTGCTAACAAAAGAGAGAAAACATAGACTAATTCCTCCATCAATGACTGCACTGACTAAATGCATTCTGGATTAAAGACACTGTCTCCAGAGAGGGCACTGTAGTGGGGCAGGAGCCAATGAGTAGTGCAGCCAAGGGATGTGGCAAATGAGGGTTTACCTCTGATGGGCCAAGAAGGCCAGACTGTGGGGTGGCAAGTGGGCAGGGCTCAGCTGAGACGCCAGACATTGAGCCAGGTTGGGTAGCCAGAGCTAGACTCTAGCTGGCAGGTTGGGATAATAAGCCAAATTCCCAACTGTCCATTGTCATCGTTGACAAGGGTCAACTGAGCAGGTCTTGGATGTCAGCCAAGCCAACCTGGATCCAAAGCAAATGCATCCTCAGAAGGGACCAGCAGGATAAGGGAAAGGTTGGCTCTGTGAGCTCAGAGGTTCCTGCTACCATCCCGACATTGGCTCCTAGTAGGGGTGGGCCGTAGCCCAAGGCTTCTGCAGGGTCCCCAGGCTCACAGCTCTCCAGAGCTTTGCCCACCCAGCACAATCCTTAAATCAGACTCCCAGACCGCCGGTGTTGCCTGTGCAGGGAGCAGAGCATCTCACCTGACTGCGTCTGGTTTTTGCTCTTGTCCCTGGGGAGTAGGTGTCCTGTAGATGCCTCTGAGAAGAGCGCCATCAGTTTTACATACAAACTACATTTACCCACACACACACTCCCACACACATACCCCACAATCCTAAAGAGAAAAGGATACCACGTGCAAATCCCAGAACTGGCAAAGAGAGCAGACTGGCATGGGGGTGATGACATCAGGGCAGTGAGGGTGCTAACTGGGCATCCACATGTTTCTGAGCTCTCCATGAGCCTGTGTGTGAGTCCCTTAGCTCTTTAGAATTCAGATCCAAGAACAGCCATTATTTCATGTGCCAAGGTTTTCAGAGAATGGAAAAAATAGAAAAGCCTGCATTGGCACTGAATATTTCTCCATTAGATATTTTCAGCCGCTCTTCAAGCACAGGCCGGGGTAGTTTTAGCAACCCGGAAGTGGAGAGTGGGTAACTGTCCCATTTTGCTTTCAAAGTGCTCCATTCGTTCAATTGTCAGAGCACATTCATCCTGTGGTTCAGCAAGTGGCCTTGAGGGGACAAAGCCACATGCCCTGAAAAGGGAGCAGAGCTGGCTCTGTGGCATGTTTGTGATTTCCTGAGCTACTATCTTTGGACGTGTGCCACACAGCTCAAGGGTGTCTCTGTGTCCACTCAGCACGTTCCGCCCCTGCTCTTGTTGTACTGAGAGAGTGAGACCCCAGGGTGGGGGTTTGCCCTCAGGGCACAAACTCCTAGGAGAGGAGACAGCCCCCTGTGACAGCTCACAGAAGAGGAAAGCACCAGGCACCTCCAACAGCCAAAGTGCTGGGTCATCACAGAGGGAGGGAGCAGAGAGCACACGTGGAGAATGGCAGTAGGGAGGGGCATCTGATGTGGCAGAGAAAGACAGATACCACTGCAGGGATGTGAGGACAGGCTCCTAGGCTGGGGCTGCCATGACTCCCAGGGGGGTTAACTCTTTCTCTCTGGGCCTGTTTTCCTGTCCACAAATGGGGTGCATGACAGAGTCCCTTTGGCTTCCCCTCTGTCGTTCAGCTCAAACCCCAGACACATTGGGGTGGTTTCCAAGTCTCCAGGGTGGTAGGAGCTGAGGGTGATGAACAAGGACAGAGGAGGTACAGCTGGGAGGGGAGGGGGCTGCAGGAAGTAGCTGAAGTCTCTCTGGTATCCTTACAGCTCATCCTGGGAAAGCAGACTCGGGCTGTGTTCTGGAGCTGGCTGGCTGGGGACCATGGGCGGGGAAGAGGATGCTGGGAGGGGAGCCACAGCAAATGTGGCTGCCAGGGGCGCTCAGAGGCCCATTACTCAACCTGGTGCTAAGCTGCCAGTCAGAAGGCATGATCCCCAGGCCTCTTTAGGTGGTGACAGGGCACGTGCATGGAAGAATCTGGGTGTTTTTGCTTTTCTAAGTTGTCCCCCCAAAAGGGGGTGGTGGAGAGCTAGCATTTACTGAGCAACTTCTCTGTACCAGGCCCTCAAATTGTCCCATTACTTACAGGGGTGACATCATTTCACCTTCATATTTTACAGGGAAGACCTGAGGTTCAGAGATGTTAGGCATCTTGCTGGAGGTCCCACAGCTGAGAAGCAGGATAAGGTGGATTTGAGCCTGCTCTGCGTGGGTCTCAAGCCCTAGCTCTTTTCACATCATCAGTGGCATTTCCTCTGATTTCTCCAGAGCCCTGAGTTCCTCTAAGATCCCTTGGGGTCACCGCAGCAGGTGGACACTGAGGGTGCCAGGAAGGCTGGCAGCAAGAGCAGCTGCCATCCTCTGCCAGCTTCTGGGGCGTGTGATCCATGTTTAGAAAAATCAATGTTTGATTTAGTGTTCTGTTGTCACCATCTTGAAATTTTGTCATTTTTTAAGGAGTCTTGTATATTTTCTCTGCACTGGGCCACAAGTTACATAGTCTATCCCGCTGATGGGGTTTTCACATAAGGTGTCACTTGAGAAAGGTTGCTAGAGTCCCACCGGTGGTGGCAGCCACTGCCCTCTTCCTAGTTCCCTCAGCTCTGATGGACTTGGGCGAGGCCTTGGAGGGGCAGGAACTCCATGGCCGGAGCTTACCCTGTGGCTCCTCTGTCAGTGAGGCCATCTGGTGTTTGCACCAGATCTTTACCAAGGCCTGAAGGCCTGCATCTCCAGCTGGCCCACTGGGGCCTGGGTGAGCAGGCAGCCCTGGCAGAGGTCTCCAGACCCACCTGCACTGAAATCCATCTGAGAAGTCCCTCTCCAGGGCCCACTCCTCCAGGCTGGCGGCACTTCCATCCTCCTGGGGTGTAACAGCGGCCCCTTAAAAACACACAGAATCCCTCAGAGGGAGCAGAAGAGAAAAGACAAGTCGGCAAAAGCTGTTTTTCTAGGAGGAAGCAATATATTTTTAGTTCCTTATCTATTTTTCCCTTTTAAAAATTATATATATGAACCCATTTGAGAAAATTTGACAATCTAGAAAAGCAGAAAATGTTAAAAGCTATATCAACCATAGCTCTCCTTTCCAAAGATAACCACTGTAAACACTTTGTTGTGTTTTCTTCAAATTTTTTTCTATGCACAGACCTTAGGGTTTTTCCCCCCGCTTTATTTACATAACGTCACATATATGAATGCTGAATTTGAATCTTGATGTGTTTGTTTTTTTACTTAACATTATAGCACAAGTGTTTTCTCATGCTGAAAGTATGCTTTTCGATGGCTGTATGATGCTCCAGTACCTGTGAGCATGCCATCATCCATGCAGCCATCTCCCATCATTGGCTCTTAAAGTTGTTGCAAATTTTTGTTACTAGAAACACTCATCTCTGCATCTGAAATGTTCATATGAGAAAGCGTCTCCTTGGGACAGATTTCCAAAAGTAGAATGACTGAAACAAAAGGTAGAAGCACGGTCAAGGCTCCCACTCCTTCCATCCTGCATCACTGCTCTCCGAGCTGGCTGCACTGCCCTGACGGCCCCGAGGGCTGCACAGCAGGACCCCTGCATCGTGCCTCTCCCACACTGAGTGTGACATTTTGCTGTTCACTTCCCTAAGTCAGAGAGCCCTGCTTTTTCCCAAGGTCACAATGGGAAGCGGCCCTAGAAAGACGAAGTCTGCACTTCCTGTAGTTGCGTGGTTGAAGGTGCCATCCCTTGGGTAGTCGAATGCCCTGTGTAAGCTCCCACTTAGAGTTTATCGCAAAGGAGGCATGTTTTTCTTTAATGGAGTTTACAAGCAGAGGTTTCAGTGGTCCCATCCCTGCCAATCAAGTACTGAAGGGCAGGTTTGGGGAGATTGGCTGGGCTTTCGGGGGCTGGAAGGCAGGGTATTGTGTTTCCAAGTGGTTGGGACAGAGCGGGCCAGCAGCAGACCCAAGTTGCTGAACCTGGGGAGGCATGGAAGGACAGGGACAAGTGGATAAATGGACAGACAGCTGAAGGGACGTGACTCGGGAGGGCATGTCTTGTGGAGGGAAGCCCTGGAATGGAGGACTCAGGAGACCTGGTTCCAGGCCAGCTACTGACTCACCTTATGACCTTGGATGGGTCACTTCTGTCACTGGTGGGGCACTCTGGGTGGGAGGTCTCTTGGGGGAGCCAGGGCTGAGGGGGATGTGGAGCTGCAATTCAGTGACCACAGAGGCCTCAGCTGAACCCCCAAAACTCCGGAGCTGGGTGGCTTTCAGACCCTTCAGGCGGCGAGGCACACCAGAGCACCCGCAACAGCCCTCTCCGACCTTCCAATACACAGGTGTCAGACAAGATGGGGCCCCATCTCTATAAAGATCTGTGACTCTGATGTGGTCCTGATGCCTGGGGCCACCTATCTGGCCCTGGATAGGGCAGTGGTGCCAGAGTCATCCCCAAAGGCAAGGGTGTCTCTGGGTGGGAGCTCTGAACTTGGTCTTGACCTCTGTGGGTGGGGCTGGGTGACCAAGGGCTTGTGGAGCCACTCCTCGTGCAGACTCATTAGACATCCTGCTGCCCATGGTCAATTCCTATCAGGAGTTGGTCTCCAGCCACCAGTACAGCCTGCAGATCCTGGCCCATTGCAAGCAGAACAGTGACTTTGACAAGCTACTGAAGCACTATGAGGCCAAACTGACTGCAAGGAGAGAGTTCTGGAGATCTTCCTCACTGACCCCATGTTCCAGCTGGCACCTAGCCCTGTCCTTGAGGGCACATACCTTGGGAGCCTTCTGGGGGTCCATGGCAGTGAGGGCCCCAGCTGGGAGCAAGCCACAGCTCCGGGCACCATGCGGCCATGGCCGGGAGAGCCCAAGCCCTAACAGGCCCCAGCTCTGGGCTGCCTGGAGAATGGGGTTAGAGCCAGCCCCCGACCCAGCGGATGGCAGGCCTGTCCAGCTCCACAGAGCAGGCAGTGTGGGAAGGTGAGGGGGAGCTCCTGGTCCTGAGCCCATCACCAGGCCCTTTCTCCTGCTGGCTTACAGCCTTAAGATCTGGGCTCTTGCCCCAGACAAGACCCTGGAAGAGCCTCCACATTAGAGTCTGAGATCAGAAGTGTTGTTGGTGTCCGTCCTCAGCCCTGCTCATGGGAGAGTTGGGAGCTGAGAGAACCATTCTCCGTCCACTTGGTCACTCTCTCTCCCTCTCTACATTGCTGTTTTCTCTCAGACTTACTTCATCACTGTCTCTCTTCTTGCCTCTGTCTCCCTGTCCCTCTGACCTTCCCCATCCTTGCCTCTGTCCCTGTCTCCCTGCCTCTCCCTGCCGCAGATTCCAGGCACATTCTGACACTGCACAAACTCCTGGCCCACTTTTCACTAGCACATAGAGCCAACAGACTGGAGGACGCCAGGGCTAAACTGGGGGAGCTGTCTGAGTGAGCCCGGCTCCCGGGTGCCCCCACCAGTGGACAGGCCAGGGCTAAGGATGCTCCCCAGCGGGAGTTTCCTGAGCCCCAGATGCTAAAATCTCATGTTCAGGTTAGGATCCGAAGAGGTGGGTGTTGGGGCACCCCCAGCCTGTTCCACCTGGAAGCAGGGTCCCCGGAGCAATCTGAGGAGTTCACAGCTCAAGCCTAGGGGGCAGTTGGTGGGATGGTGTGGGTGGTGTGCTGTCCCTGACACAGATGGGGTTCGAGGAAGGGCCCTGGCACTCACGTGGGTCCACCTGCCAGGTGGGGATCCGCCCAGGGACTCGCAGGCACTCTGCCAACTTCCTCTGTTCTCCAGTGTCAGTGTCTCACAACCTGTGGTATAGGAGCCCCAGAGGGGGTCCTGGGTGACGGGCCTTCATGTGCCCAAGGCTGCATCACAGCAGGGAGTGTCACGGGTGGACAAGCCCATGACTTGTCCAGTGTCAGAGGCCCCAGCCCTCTTGTCAAGGCCCCTCTGCTGCCCCTCATTCAGTCTCCAAAGCCCAGGGGAAACCTTCCTCTGCCGGGGCAGAAGCAGAGGGACCAGGGAGGAGGGGCCTACAACAGCCCAGGCAGCAGTTGACGGTGGCCTGCACCAGGTGGTGGCACTGGAGGTGAGGAGGAGGTTCAGATTCGGGGTGTGTTTTGAAGATGGAACCAACAGGAGCTTCTGATGCATTAGATGTGGGGAGAGAGAAGATGGGAGGCAAGAGTGATTCAAGAGTTTTTGGCTGAGCAAGCAGAAGGTTGGAGTTGCTGCTAACTGAAATGGAAAAACTGGCAGGCTGGGCAGGTGTGGAGGGGAAATCTTTCTTGCTTCACTGGAGCTTGACTGGGGGCTTGTTGAGCTTGAGATGGACAACAGTGGTGGAGGGGACAAGATGGAGGAGGGCGTTTGAGTCTGAAGTGTAAGGGAGTGAGCGATTCAGGTGCCATCAACTCAGAGATGATATTTAAAGTCACAAGACTGGTGAGATCACCAAAGGAGTAGGTTTAGGCAGGAACGAGGTGCGTACCAAGAGCTAAGCCCTGGGGTCTGCACCTTATGGAGTCTAAGAGATGATGAGCAGCCTCATACTCAATGATGGGCTGCCAGAAGCTGCAAAGGAGGGTCGGTCTGCAGCGTGTGAGGTCCAGTCCCCAGCTCTGCCAACCACTCAGTGCCCTAAATGGCTTCCCGAGTCCAGCAAAAGGCAGCCAGTAGGGCCACGTCTCCCAGCTGGGCAGAGGGAGGACCAGGCTGGACTAGGGCAGGGCACAGCCCATGGAGTGAAGGTTCATTCAGGGAGCAGATGTAATCAGAGTGTGTTTGCAGACTAACAAAAAGCATTGTGGGGTGGAGACCCCAGTCCTCTCGTGCCCCAAGGAGCCAAATCCTGCACCCTTCCTCAAGCAGAAGACTTGGGACTCCAACGAGACTCCTCATCCCTGTGGGATGCCCTGTCCCAGTGCGTGCCGTTGCAAGGAAGGCACATGGGTGCCAAGGACTTTATCCTAAGATCCTGATCCCCTTTCCCGAAGCCTACTCATCTGATCACCTGATCATCTGCATCTGGCCCGAACACAGCCCTAGAGGCACAGAAGAGGGTTTTCCTATCGGCCTGACAACAGCCCTTTCATCCTCCTCTCTCCCTCCCTTGGGGGACTGAGGAAAGCTCCCAGCCAGGCAGGAAGCCATCAGATAATAAACCCTCCCTGGCTGTGCTCAGAAACACTCCTCCCCTGGGGCTGACTCTCTCCTACCTCTGGCCTTTGTCCCGCTTTTTCTCCTGAACCTCATCTCTTGGGCTCACTGTAACCCAGGTCGTCAATTCCAGCTCCCCCGGCAGACTGCGGCCCTGGGAACTCCTCCCCAGCTGCGTGGACGGTGTGGCTCTCAGCACAAACCCCAGCCAGGGCTGGCAGGAGTCCTGAGCATCTGCAGCTGGCACTTGTCTAACAGTGAAACTAGTGTTGCTACTGTGGGATCGCCCCCTTGTTTGTAGCAAATACAGCCCTCCTCAGCAAAACCCCCACCCTTGTCAAAAGAAATGGTTCTGCTTACCTTTGCTAACTTCCAAAAACGAATCCCTATCCAGGGAACTAGCAGCATATCCTTGAAAGGTGCTTCCCTGTGCCCCGTCCCTTCCAGAAGACGGCTAGGGCCTGGGCTGCTGAGAAGAGCATTGCTGGGAGGGAAGGACTGAGGCTCCTAAGGAAGAGACTCCTTTCCATGCTCCAGTCTGATAACCAGAAAACAACGGGTAATAATAGTTGAATAATAACACCTTTGCAACCAGTGATACTAGCAACAGTGATCACGGCCCTTTACTCAAGCACCTGCTGTGTGCTGGGCCAGAGGTCAGCACGTGAAATGCGTTCTCTTCCATCCTCACTCCGACCGAGCAAACTGAGGGTCAGAGAGGCCCAGTAATTTGCTCATCACGCTGAGGTCGTTAATCACCAATCCAGCTTGACCAGTGTCATCTCTCATTGCTGGGAGGGTTAAACTGGACAGTGTCTACTAGAGAACTTTGGAAGCCATGCATATTAAGCAGCCCTCTTGGTGATCTGGTCATGGTTGTAGAATTTGAGACATCAGCAGACAAATAAGAAGTTTGTGCTTTTCTTGGAGTAAGTGGGGTACTTTCTCCAGATGCTTCTCCCCACAAAATTACTATCTTCCTAAGACTTCTGAAAACCCACCAAGGCTCTTAGCAAAGTTGGCAACTCACAGGCCTCTTTTCCCACCAATGCTATTTTTGTGTGTGTGTGTGTGAGGAAGATCAGCCCTGAGCTAACATCTATTGCCAATCCTCCTCCTTTTTCCCCTCAAAGCCCCAGTAGATAGTTGTATGTCATAGTTGCACATCCTTCTAGCTGTTGTATGTGGGACGTGGCCTCAGTATGGCCACAGAAGCGGCGTGTCGGTGCGCGCCCGGGATCCGAACCTGGGCCGCCAGTAGCAGAGCGTGCATACTTAACCGCTAAGCCACGGGGCCGGCCCCACCACCAATGCTATTTTTAAAAAGCAGTTAAATGGTGCCACCTCCTGGAGGAGGGGTGTTGCGACAGTCATAACAGGACAAATAGGAGAGTTGCCCTTATTCTCACATTAAGGGGCAAGGTGTGTCTTGCTCCCCCCAGACATGCTGGAGCCTACTGGAGTCAGACTTTCCGTGAGCCAGCTGGATTGCCAGGTGCTCCAAAACTAAGCCATTCCAGGGCCTGAACATTAAGAAAGCAACTGTATAACGTGCATTGGGGGAGAGGTGGAGACAGTAAGTGCAAAGACCCTGAGGAAGGATGGGTGGGTGGAGTTCTATGGATGGAGATAAGGTCAGTAGTGGTGTGGGGGGCAGAGTAATGAAGAAAGGTTTCCTATACTCCTGTCCTCCCAGTTTTGCCATCTCTGTTCCACATGGTTCAGACTTTTAAATCAGACCTGCTTTCTAGCTATTAATCTCCATTTCCATTTCCAACACCTGTCTCCTTGGGCTATCAGAAGGATGATGTGAGATCATGCCCATAGAGTGCCTGGCAGAGCGGGCGTTCAATATGCATGCTCTGTCCCCCTTTGTGACCACAGGCTCCACCTGAGAATCCTGGATGCCAGGCCTTCTTCCTAGGTCTGGCCAGAGGCCCGGCATTCCCTTCTCCCTGAGAGACGGGGGCAGCCTGTCTCTGACATTTTCTGTCCCGACAGGATAACGTACAATGAAGTAAACGAGACAGAGAGCATCCAGGAAAACATAGCCATGGAAGGCATGATTGTCGAAGGCTGTGAGACCCTCCTGGACACCAGCCAGACTTTCGTGAGATGGGGCATGGCACCCTGCCTCCCCCGAATCTCAAGGTAGACCCCAGCAGTGGTGGCACATAGGGACACCACCAATTGGTTTGGCTACTCTGTGCCAAAACCTGCCAGCATGATTGTGGAGTATTCCAGGGATGCTGGAGGAATGGGACAGCCGTATGTAGATGTCGGTATCTGCACACATGGATGCAGATATTACTGGTTTTCACATTTCCTGACTCTCCAGATGTACACATCTTCCCAGATGCCCTTGATGTGTCTGTGGATGTCATAGTAAACACTGACATGTCCTTTTGGGGAGAGAGGAGTGGAGGAGGAGGACAGATACTGATTCGCCCTGTGAATCACAAGCATGTTCAGCATCCAAGGGGAAGTCGTGTGGGTCAGTCCCTCTGTCCCTTGCTCATCATCCTTAGCCACTCGTGGGAGGCTGTGATCACAGCGGTTCTCACAGATAGGAGGTTGCCTTCACCCTCAGCCTCCTCTCGCCTTGGGAGCAGTGTTTGAGAGGCACAGCCCTGTGAGGGGGCAGCTAGAGGCTGTGACTGAGGGGACTGACTTCCAACTCGGAGATGTTAGAGCCGCAAGGAGTTTCAGGGTCACCTCTTCAGATTCCACTTGCTGTGGGACCCGCAGCTTCTGCTTGCGTGCCCCCGAGGTGACCTCCACCTCAGATGGGCCTCCTGAGTTCCTTCTATCCAGCCCTGGGACTCTCTGAGCAGATGAAAAGCTCGCCAGCACTTCCTGTGGCCTGTGCAGCTGCCTTTGGCCCCTGCTGCCCTTAGCGAGGGTATCGTTGACTTGGAGTTTTGTCCCGAGCCCCTCTGTGTAGCCCCTGTGCCTTTTCCCTAGGCCGACCTTGTGATCTACTGAGCCCAGAGCCAGCCTCCCTGTGTCCTGGCTCCAGCTGAGCTGCAATGGGCCACAGCTGGAAGAGGCCCAAAGAATGACCTCTCCTGAGGTTGGCAGTGTCACCACAGTCCAGGAATCTGCTCCACTGCCCTGAGCCTAAGAGTTTCCTTCCCACCTGAGGGGCTGGGGTACAGGTGAAGACCAGAGAACGGGGCCCAGCAGGGTTCCAGGCAGTGATGGACGTGGACAGAAGGCAGAGTGGTGGCCCAGAGCAGGCCTGGGGAGATGGAGGGTCAGGGACGGCTTCCTGAGGCGGCATCACTGGAGTCGAGTCTTGAACGGTAAGTAGGAGTGCACAGGGTGGATGGGGTGAAGGAAGGCCCTTCCAGGCCAAGGAGCAGCACTCAGGAGCCACAGGTAACTTGCCCTGGAACTAGAGTGGGAGCAGAGAGGGGAGGCGGTGGTAAGGAAGGAGAAGTGCTGGAGCAGCCTACTGGCAGGCCTTGAAGGCCTGAGTCCCAAGGACAGTGAGGAGCTGGCGGAATAAGTGGGGAGAGGAGACCTGGAGCACGTCTTAGGGGAGCTGGGATGGCAAATGGGTTCATCACAGCCCCCTGCTCTGCCCGGGAGTGGCTTCCATGTGCAACTTGTTGAGGACTGGGGGGCTCTCTGGGCTCTGCAGCCCAGCGTGTCGTGACTGATTGGTGATGTCTGCTGCGGCTGTGTGTGGCAGGAGGTGCCCTGTGTCTCTTGCTCATCCCTCTGGGCCAGAGCCAGCTCCACACTTGTCCAGCCTCCTGCCTTCCCCAGACCCAGCGCTAAAGAGGTACAGCCTTTTAGATACAGGATACAAACTTCCTTAGAGAGGGAGTACAAACAATACCCTAGTTGGCCTAAATTCAGCCACCAATTAAGAAAGCCTTCAGGTTCAACAATATACTTATCTTAATTTCAATCACAGAAACTAACTCCTAATCTAATACTGCATTAATCTATTAATTCATAAAAGTACTACTGTTACTATGAGGAACAAGAATTATTTCTCCTTGCATAATCTTAGAACAGATCATCACCGAAAGTTAACAATAAAATAAATTCAACCCAACAATTATTTATTACATTAACTGTTAACCCAACACAAGTAGGCATTCAAGGAAAGATTTAAAAAAGTAAAAGAAACTCGGCAAACACAGGCCCCACCTGTTTACCAAAAGCATCTCCTCTGGCATTTCTGGTGTTACAGGCACTGCTTGCCCAGTGACATGGTGTAAAGGCCACAGTGACTGGACCCTGCAAAGGCAGCATCATCATTTGTTGTCTAAATGAGGAATTGTATGAACGGCCACTCGAGGATTTTACTCTCTCTTACTTTTAATCAGTGAAATTGACCTTTCCCTGAAGAGGCGGGAATGACAAAGTAAGACGAGAAGACTCTATGGAGCTTCAATGAATTAAAAAAAAAACAAAGGTAAGCCAAATCAAGGGATAACAAAACTTAAATGGACTAACAATTTTGGTTGGGGTGACTTCAGAGAATAAAATAACCTCTGAGTGATTAAAATCTAGACCAGCTAGTCAAAATATTTTATCACTTATTGATCCAAAATATTGATCAACAGAACAAATTACCCTCGGGAAAACAGCACAGTCCTATTCTACAGTCCATATCCACAATAGGGTGTATGACCGCGATGTTTGATCAGGAGATCCCAGCGGTGTAGCCGCCATTAATCGCTCATTTGTTAAACGATTCAAGCCCTACGTGATCTGAGTTCAGACCAGAGTAATCCAGTCAGTTTCTAGCTATTCCATATTTCTCCCAGTACGAAAGGGCAAGAGAAACAAGGCATACTTTACAAAGGCACATTCAAACAAATAGATGATATAATCTTAATCTAATATATATATATATATATATATATATATATATATATATATATATATATATATATATATATATATAGACCTGCCTATAAACGGGGTTTGTTAGGGTGGCTGATTAATTGCATAAAAAGTAAAACTTTATACCCAGAGGTTCAATTTTTCTCCCTAACAGCATGTTCATAATCAATCATCTTTTGTTAATTGTCACCAATCTACCTTCCATAGCATTCCTTACACTAATAGGATGAAAAGTATTAGGTTATATATGACTATGTAAAGGACCACACATCATTGGCCCCATGATCTGTGGAGACATCAGTATTTATATCAGTGTCACAAGGCCATCAGCTGGAGTTCACATTGGAAAACATACCCGGGAAGACACCCTACGGAGGACCCATTAGCACACAACTGAACAAGTCATGTGGACTTTTGTCAATGACCTAGTATTTAAAATGGTAGGATAGGGCTGGCCCCGTGGCTGAGTGGTTAAGTGTGCGAGCTACGCTGCTGGCGGCCCGGGTTCGGATCCTAGGCGCACACCAACACACCGCTTCTCCAGCCATGCTGAGGCCAAGTCCCACATACAGCAACTAGAAGGATGTGCAGCTATGACATACAACTATATACTGGGGCTTTGGGGGAAAAAATAAATAAATAAAAATTATAACAAAAAAAATAAAATGGTAGGATAAAGATGCAGGATTCTAATGGGTTCATGGAAATGCTGAATGCACAATTCGGAAACAAGGAATAATCGACAAGGTTAACCAACTCCAATAGATTTATAATTGCTCACTTGTACACAGTAAGAGTTTCTGCTGAACAATTAAGTATTCATGTATTTGTCTTGATGAAAACATGAAACTTTATGTTGAATAAAAATGGGCCATTTTCCTGTATTATTACATTACTACTCATCATTTAGTCAATTTCTATAGTTAATGGAGTTATAAACATAATTACAAAGGCATGCATCCATCAGAAAACAACTATGAGTGAATCTGGAAATTGTAGGGCCAAAAATAATGTTTTCAATATTATGTATTAGAACATGTATATACATAACAAGGTTGAGAGAAAACTCTGATTAAAGGAGATTAAAATGTAATCTAATCTTAAAAGAATAAAAAGAGTGTCAGTCCTGGGAGACTGGGGATAGGCAGTAAAATTTCACAGAATTCTGAGACTGGAAATGGGCCATTCCCTACCTTCATTTTTTTATTGTCGTTGCCAAGGGAATTTTTCCACCAAGAACAGAGAGATGGAGGGGAAAGAGGACATGGAAGGATATGGCAGACACGAGAAAGGTTCCATTTTCAGGACACCTTAGAGCAGTCAGATGTCCATATTCTAGGTCATGTAACCACAAAAAATTTCCCCTGGGAGACGCCTTCTGTAGCTCTTCCCTCCAAATTTCCACTCATTCCTCCTGATGAGATCATCCTAAATGAGAACAGGCTGGAAGAAACACAGAGCTGCCTGGAGAAAAGCCTATCTTGTAAATTGACCCTGCCCTGGAGCTGGCTGGGCAGAGGGCAGGAGCTGCACGATGGACACCGACCCCTCTTCAGTCCAGGGACTTTCCTTTATTGCCCTTTGGGGAATACACTGACTGTAACACTGAGGTTAACTGAAGGCCAATAGGATCTAGTGTGAGACTAAGGTGTCAATAAAGCACTTGACGCAACATGTTTTCATGTGTATCAATATGTGCATAACTAGGGAGAAGGGCCTTAACATCTTTATGATCCTTAAGGGAAATTTGACTCACACCAATTTAGGAATCATTGACAATAACGTGTCATGTAGAAGAAGGATCGTCAATCTAAATGAACTTATTCACACACTCAGTGTCCTAGTCATAGACTGGGCACTTTATTTATTTATATTTTTCTGAGGAAGATTCACCATGAGCTAACATCCGTGCCAGTCTTCCTCTAGTTTGTATATGGGTCATGCCCACAGCATGGCTGCTGATGAGTGGTATAGGTCTGTGTCCAAGAACCGAACTCAGGCCACTGAAGAGGAGCTCATTGAACTTAAACACTAGGTCATGGGGCAGACCCCTAGACTGGGCATCTTTGGGTTTTGTGTGTGTGTGTGTGTGTGTGTGTGTGAGGAAGATCAGCCCTGAGCTAACATCTGATGCCAATCCTCCTCTTTTTTGCTGAGGAAGATTGGCACTGGGCTAACGTATTTGCCCATCTTCCTCTACTTTGTATATGGGACGCTGCCACATCATGGTTTGAGAAGCAGTGCATCGGTGCATGCCTGGGATCTGAACCTATGAACCCTGGGGCCACGAAGCAGAGCACCCACACTTAGCCACTGCACCACCGGGCCATCCCTAGACTGGGCACTCTTAACAAGAGAAGTGCATTCCTCACAGTTCTGAAGACTGGGATGTTCAAGATCTAGGTTCAAGCTGAGTGGCTTTTGGTGAGAGCTCTCTTCCTGTTTTGCAGAAGGACAGCTTCTTGCTCTACCCTCATCTGGCAGAGAGAGCTCTGGCCCTCCATCTCCTTGTAAGGGCACTAATCCCATCATGGGGGCATCACACTCATGGCCTCATCTAAGCTAATTAACTCCCAAAGGCCCCACTTCCAAATACCATCACGTCGGGGATTACGATTTTAACTTATGAAATTGGATTACATAGACATTCAGTCCATAGCATTCATGAAACCAACAATTAACAAATATTTATAGAAGTCATACAGCCCAAACTGAAGAATGTTCTGGAGATCATGTGGCAAATGATACAATATCTTTCCCTTCATAGAGTCTCCTAGTGGAGGCAGTAAAAATTAACAAAGAAAACTTGTGCTATTTAAAAGCTAACATAAATCAATTATGACAGACTGTACTTACAATTGTCTTCTGGTAAGACAAGTCTGATTATCAGAGTCCAGATTCAGCAAATTCCCCCGGGTGAGGGCATGTCTGGCAATCTCACCTAAAAAGGTTCTTTCCTTTTTGAAATTTTATTTCATCTAGTCCTGTTTGCTTCCACATCCCTTTGGTGTTTTCAAACATACAGTATTTATTAAATCAATGTTTAACTGTTGCTCTGCCTTTACCACATCTGACTGAAAGCAGAAATTACTGGACTTGTCTGGAACCAAATTTCAGTTCATTTTTCCTCCTCTTTCTGCTCAGACTCTCTTCTCTCCATTGAAATAGCAAATGCCTTAGGAGAGAAGCCGCATGGAGCTGGTGCTCACAATCTTGTGCTTTCCTTGTCTCAGAGCTTGTAGACCCCCAAGTCCTGTCTGCACAGGATGTTCTACAACCCTCCAAACAGCTGTTGTGTGCTTTGTCAAGCTCTTATAGCTGCCCAAGAAAAGCTACTCAATAAAAGTGGAACCTGCAGTAATTTTATCCTGAAATGTTTTAAATATTTTAAACCAATGAATATTTGTCATTTTTCAAGGAATATTTCTATAATTTTATAAGAAACATTTAAATAGGAATTTTAACAGCAATAATGGCTGTTCTTTGGCCAGAATTCCATGTTATTCATTGTTTGGAATTATATCTAAGCTTTGATGCACTCTCTTCAGTGCCTTTTAAAATATCACTGTTCCTTATATTTAAATATCTTGTGATGGGTTTGTATCAGTCACCTTCTTTGTACCATTTCAGATCCTCTTGGGTCCTCCTACCCTTGAGTCACATGTCATTTAGCAACCAGCTTTGCAGGTATCATATTTGCTTTATGCAAGTGCCTCCTGACAGCTCCCCACATTTTTTCCCTGTGCCCTCTGCCTCTCCCTCTCGCCCTGGGGTGTCCATGTTGATGCTGAGGTGTGAAAAACCTCTTGATCAAGCCCACTCGTGCACGACCACGTTCCTTGTTGTGTGGATGTGTGTGTGTTCAGCAATTCTGTATGGTCACAGGGTGCATGGTTATTATGGCATCTATGTGAAGGTGTGTTTTGTTGACGTGTGTGTGTGTTTAGAGAGTTCAAGTCACTGTGGGCTCTGAGACAGTGAGTGGTCTGTATGTGTGTGTGAGTTTGTGTGTATGTTCTGAATATCAGTGTGCATTATCAGGTGTAGTTTACAGTCTGAATGCTGATGGTCATTTGCAAATAGTGTGTATGTGGGTGTGTGTTGTCAGCATTTCCACGTGTTCAGAGGATGTCTGTCATTGTGGGAATGTGTGGAATAAGTATGTTATTAATCAGTGTGGACACCAACATTGTTTGCCTGTTACCAGTTGAACACTCAACACCCCTGAAGAAACATTGAGTCCAGACATTCACAGGCCCCATCGGGCCCGCAGAGATCCTACTCAGCTGTTTTCTTCCCATCACAGAAATATGAACAGGTAGCCAAGGACCACTTGATATTTGAGGAATTCCTCTAGCATGAATGATGGAGCAAGAAACACATACACTGAAGTGAGGGACTAAAGGAGCAGAAAGGAAATCCAGAGATCATAGTGAAACTTCATTTGCATATCTAGTAACATCTTCAAAACATTTAGAGATGTGCTGGTCCCATGGCCTAGTAGTTAAGTTCAGAGAACTCCACTTCAGTGGTCCTGGCTCAGTTCCTGGGCGTGGACCTACAACACTCATCAGTGGCCAGGCTGTGGTGGCCACCCACATACAAAATAGAGGAAGATTGGCACAGATGTTAGCTCAGGGTGAATATTCCTCAGCAAAAAGAAGAAGATTGGCAACAGATGTTAGCTCAGGGTGAATCCTCCTCAGAAAAGAAAATAAAAAAGATAAAACAATCAGTAAGTGCATATATATGTATTGATGTTACTGCACAATATTGGGTTTCTCTTGCCCAATGCACATTAAAAAATCCAATTATTCTGGCATCAGCTTTTGGGAAATGATGTGTAGCTTTATTTTGTGAGATTGATCTGCAAGGAGACAGGGGGCATGTGTCTGTCTCTGATCTGTCTCCCTGATCCAGGTCTTGGGGCACAATTTATGGGATGAAGGGCAGGGTGGTCTGACGTGTTGAGGTACATGATTGGAAGTAAGGAGAAGTGAGGTAATTGATGATCTGCACAAGCAAAGTCAAGCTTTGTGGCTCTTCATTGGATGTATGTTCACAAATTGGCAGTGTTACCATGATCAGAGAATGGAGTTTTTAGCTCCTTGATGTCCAAAGGTCACTTATAAAGCATTTGGGCACTCCCAGTTGATGAGTTGGTGGTCCCAAGTGGTCTGATCTGGATGAGGGGTCTCAGCTCCTGAAAGAAAACTCTTAGCTACTCTGTTGATAAGATGGGGTCACTTGAACTGGTCCTGGAGGGCCCATGGTTATGTTGGTATATGCGTATCTATGCATATGCATGAGATTATCTGTATGTGTGTTAAACCTAGAGTATAAACAAAGCCAGGCTCTAGTGAAAGTGGTCAGGACAGATTTTAATCAGTAATATACCACTGCACTAGGGAAGAGGGAACAGGGTGAACTGAACTCAATTTGATTTGTACAGAGATGACTGGGCATTTGAAAGGGAGAATGAGGGAGCAGGCAGAGGGGTGAGCAGGGGCTCAGTAGCGTCAGGGAGGGAAAAGTTACAGAGTGTTGGTCAGTGCAGTGTGATCTGGCCAGTTGTGTCTGCTGGTTGGAAATGATCAAAGTTTCACTTCTCTCCTCTCACAGAGTCTGGGAGACAGACACCCTGTCCTCAGCTCAAGTAATGGCTGTCAGGACCTTTAGAAGTGCACTCCTGGGCCAGCCCCGTGGCGTAGCGGTTAAGTGCGGGCGCTTCGCTGCTGGCGGCCCGGGTTCGGATCCCGGGCGCGCACCGACGCACCGCTTGTCCGGCCACGCTGAGGTCGCGTCCCACATAGAGCAACTAGAAGGATGTGCAGCTACGACATACAACTATCTACTGGGGCTTTGGGGGAAAAAATAAATAAATAAATTTTTTAAATAATTTTATTTATTAATAAAATTTTTTTATAATTATAATTTATAATTATTTATATATAATTATAAATTATAATTATAAAAAAAATTTTTATTAATTAATTAATAAATAATAATAATAATTATATTATTATAATTATAATAATAATAAATAAATAAATTTTTTAAATAATTTTATTTATTAATAAAATTTTTTTATAATTATAATTTATAATTATTTATATATAATTATAAATTATAATTATAATAAAAAAATTTTTATTAATTAATTAACTTATTTTTTCCCCCAAAGCCCCAGTAGATAGTTGTATGTCGTAGCTGCACATCCTTCTAGTTGCTCTATGTGGGACGCGACCTCAGCGTGGCCGGACAAGCGGTGCGTCGGTGTGCGCCCGGGATCCGAACCCGGGCCGCCAGCAGCGAAGCGCCCGCACTTAACCGCTACGCCACGGGGCTGGCCCATACATAAAATTTAAAAAAAAAAAAAAAAGAAGTGCAGTCCTGAGTTATAGGAGACACACATACAACTCAAAGGGACAGAGCAAAGATTCACAGTTGTAAGAACTTTTGGGTAAATGCTCTAAGAAAGGGATGTCAGGGATCAATGATGGAGTGTTGGCCAGAACAAACAGTCAAATCTTTTGGCTGCCTTGAGCTTTCTCAGGCAGGCACTTTAAGGGGGCAGGGGTAATCCTAGAGATGTGGATTTGAGCTGTTAGAAACTATGTCAGTGTTTAAGTCTTATAATGTGTGTGGGGGGGTGAAATCATTTGTGCTGAGAGGGTGTAGTTATTATAGGCCAAGATGGAGGCCTAGTCAGGAAGAGGGCTCAAAGGAGGCTGGCTTGAGTTTGGTCAAGTACAGGAAACTATATATATAAATAATATATGTATATTTTTTGAATAATACAAATCGCTATATTGAATAATATATTGAATTAAATAATTTAAAATATATATTTAATGAATATGTATTGAATGTGTATAAGTATGTGTATATATATTTGAATTAATATAAAGATATATATATGATTTAAAGGAATATTCAGGCATAATAACAGAAATTTCCAGAATTGATAAAAGACTTCCACTCTAGATTCAGGCAGCTGAATACATCTCAAGCACAATTAAAAAAAAAATTTAGAGCCAGATCCATCCAGTGAAACCAAAGAACACTAAATACAAAAGAAGATATTCAAAGCCCCACAGAGGAACAGAACACTTACAGAGACTTACATTTAGACCTATGATACATTTCTTAATAATGGAAGGCAAGAGAGAGTTGGATTAAATCTTCAAGGTACAGAGAGAAAATAACTTTCAGTGTATACCCAATCAAACCATATCTCAAGAACTGGGGTGAATTAAAGATATTTTTATGCAAACATTTACTAAGAGTATTACCACCACCAAATGCTCATTAAGGAACTTCTGAAGAATGTACTTTAAGGGGCCAGCCACCTGGTGTAGTGGTTTAAGTTCAGCACGCTCTGCTTCCAAGGCCTGAGTTTGTGGGTTTGGATCCCAGGATTAGATCTACACCACTCATCAGCCATGCCATGGTGGTGACCCACATACAAAATAGAGGAAGATGGGCACAGATATTACCCAGGCTAATCTTCCTCAAGGAAAAAACTTAAAAAGTAAAAAAGAATGTACTTTAAGAAGAAAGAAACTGATAGAAGAACTGCTAAGAGGTAAAAATGGATTGTGAGGATAAAAACGGGTAAACATCTGAATAAATCATTGAAAGCATGACTTTACCAAACAATAATAATATTCACAATGTATAACTGACGCAGTTAAAAACTAATGACAAGGGAACTTCTGTTTTAGAGGAGATTAAGACAGGAAAGCACTCTTGCTGCAAAAGTGGACACAGGCAGATAAATTATAAATATATTTTTAGAGCATCAGACAACTTCAGAATCAACCAACTAAAATTCCAGAAAGAAGAAAAAGTCTTTTATGTGAGCAAGGATTTTTATCTTTCTTTCTCCTGCAGGCGTTTTCTGATTCTGGGTGCTTGCCGAGGATCTGGTTTGCTCAGTCCGAGTCTTGGCTAGGGAAAAGAGAAACTAGCCAAACTTGTAGTGATTCTGCAGGAGTGGTGTGGCAGAGGAAACCTGAGGGCTTTCAGACACACAACTGCTCTTCCTCAAAGCACCCGTGTTATGTTTTGGTGCCACACAGGAATCTGGGGAGATAGGCCAAAAGCTTCCATAAAGCAAAGTGAAACCTCCAGAAGTGGTGGAAGTGGCCGAAGTCAAACATACTGCTAGTCTGACCTTCAGGGAATTTGCCATATTGTGAAGCGATGTAAGGTAGGAGGTTGGAGAACTGCGCTGAGATGTCTGAAGGCCATAGCTGGATTTTCTGTGGGCTCCCAAACCTGAGGAGACAGAGATCTACCAGACTTAGAACCAGACCCCTGTGCTGGGGAGGCGAGCACAGCAAACAGGAACAGGCGAAAGCGGAAGGGCTGGGTTTACTAAAAGTGAGACCCGGCCCCAACTCTGATCAATGTCTGATTGGACTCAGGTGCTCCAAACTCACTCTTTCCCAGTGAGGTCATGTAGAGCCTCTCGACTTACTTTACACAGACCTTCCAAAGACACTGGTGAGAGGATGGAGAAGGCAAGCCACAGACTGGGAGAAGACTTTTGCCAATCACATATCTGACAGGACTATAAAGAACTCTCAAAACTCGGCAATAAGAAAATCCAAGTTTAAAATGGGCACAGATTTGGACACTTCACTAAAGACGATACACAGATGGCAAATAAGCACATGAAAAGATGCTCAACATCATTAATGCTGAGAAAAATGCACATAAAAACCACATTGAGATACTGCTATGTACCTGTTAGAATGACTAGAACTAAAAAGGTTGACCATACCAAGTGTTAATGAGGATGGAAAGTAACTGGAACACTCCTACATTGCTGGTGGGAACACAGAGTGGTTCAGCCTCTTTGGAAAACAGTTTTATTTATTTATGTATTTTTTGTGAGGAAGATCAGCCCTAAGCTAACATCCATGCTAATCCTCTTTTTTCTGAGGAAGACTGGCTCTGAGCTAACATCTATTACCAATCCTCCTCCTTTTTTTTTTCCCCAAGCCCCAGTAGATAGTTGTATGTCATAGTTGCACATCCTTCTAGTTGCTGTATGTGGGACGTGGCCTCAGCATGGCCAGAGAAGCGGTGTGTCGGTCACGCCCGGGATCTGAACCCCGGCTGCCAGTAGCGGAGCACGAGCACTTAACAGCTAAACCACGGGGCCGGCCCCTGGGAAACAGTTTTAAAGTGGAGTTTGTTATGCTGCTGTAACAAATTACCACAAATTTCATGGCTTAAAACAACTCAGTTTATTGCTTTACAGTTCTGTAGGTTAGCAGTCTGACACGGGTCTCCTTGGGCTAAAATCAAGGTGTTGGTAGAGCTAGGTTCTTTTTGGGGGGACTCTAAAAGTTAATCCATTTCCTAGCCTTTTCAAGTTTCTAGAGACCACCACATTCCTTAGCCTATGGCCCCCCTCCTCCACCCTCAAGACCAAGAACTCTGCAACTCTCTGGCCCTGCTTCCCTAGTTGTATCTTTTTTTCTACTCAACTGCTTCTCTTTCCCGTTTAAGGGCCTTTGTGATGCACTGGGCCCACCTGGATAATCCAGGATAATCTCCCTATTTTAAAATCAGTTGATTAGCAACCTTAATTCCATCTGTAAATTTAATTCACCTTTGCCAAATAAACTAATGTATTCCCAGGTTCCAGGGTTTAGGACATCTTTGTGGGCCATGACTTTGCTACCACAAACAGTTTTTCAAATAAAGTTAAACATACACATACCATGTGACCAGCAATTCCACTTCTAGGTGCTTACCCAAGAGAAGAAGACTAATGCTCACACAAAAACTTGTTTGCAAAGATTTATATCAGATTTTTGCTAGTCAAAAAAGACAAAACTGAAAATAACTCAAATGTCCTTCAACTGCTGGATGGATCAACTGTAGTACATTCATACAATACATACTGCATTCAGCAATAAAACAGAAGGAACTGCTGATACAGGCAACAACATGGATGAACACTAAAATGAATGTATTGTGCTAAATGAAAGAAACCAGACTCAAAAGGCCCAATACTGTGGGATTCCATTTATATGATATTCTAGAAAAGACAAACCACAGGGAAAGGCAACAGATCATTAGCCACCAGGGGTTAAGGGTGGGGGAGGAGTTGACTACAAAAGAGCAGCTGAAGGGAGTTCTGGGTGCTAGAATTATTCTGTATCTTGATTTTGGTAGTTGCACAGCTCTGTGCTTTGTCAAAACAGTTGTACAAAGACAAAACAAATACATCATTTCTCACGCATCAGATTGGCAAAACTTTAAAAATTTGACAATGCCGATCCGACAATTCCCAGGGCAAGGATGACTCAGACACTGTTGGCGGGAATGGAAATTGTTAAAACTTCAGAGGATGATTTGGCTGCAGCTCGTCAAGTTGCAGATGCACATCGGCCTCTGGCCCAGCAATCCACTCACAGGCTGGTGTCCATTCTAGGGAGTCCACATGTGTTCAAGGAGACACACACAAGGATAGTCATTAAACATGGTAAGGGACTGAATTAATTGTGGTTAGTAGTTATTTAAAAAAGAAAGGAAAAAATGCATATGGGAAAGAATCAACCCTGCTGGTTACATATGTGATCTGGGAAGGTAACTCATTGGTTTGTCTACTTAATAGTACTTAGCACAGAGAGCACTGTACTAGGAATCTGGAGACAAGCATCTGAGCATTTAGTTCCAACTCTGCCACTAAAGTAACAGTCAGACTATGGATGACAACTTGAGGTATCGCACTTTCCATTTCCTGGAAAATGAAGAGATTAGGCTCTACAACCACTGAAATTATTTCCAACTCCACAATTCTATGATTCAATAAGTCAACAATCAAAAATTGTATTCCAAAGTACCTATGTTGAGAAACTGTTTTTCCCAGACACCCTGAAATCAGAAACTATCAGCGAAATTGGACATCTTAAAATATTGGTACATAAAATGGCCCAAATTTCTTGGTACGTCTATGACAAGCTGTTTAATCAAGATCGTAACTCAGAAACAGCGTATAAACAGCGAAACCCACCATACTGATTTGAGTCACCCTCAGGAAAAACGTATGTCCTCTCCCATTTTAACATTCCAAAACAAATTCACCATACTAATGAGTCCAACTTGTCAAGTTCAGGTCTGTCTAGCCAAAAGTCATTCATGTATATGGTAAGATTTACTTGATATTTTAACAAAGATAAAAAGATGAATGGCTTTTTGTATTTTTGCCTGTTTCATCTATAAAGATCTTACATTATAATTTAATAGCTTCAGCCTGCTACAATAATTTAAAGAGCCTTTTGAAACTTGTAATATGCCATGTCCAACAGGATCTAGTAAAAAAAATCAGTAGTTCACAATCCAAAAAAGCTTATTTAGATTCATTACCAACAATACTTACACTTCAAAGACACCAATAACCAACATGTCATTTGTTCCTCTTGCAGAATTTCATAGGTTGTTAAATTCTGGTATCATCCAAAAGCATAATTAGGATGCTATCATTAAAATCAGAAATATTAAAACTAATGATTAAACTATCAAACTAAATGATTAACTAAATATTAAAACTAATGGCAACTAATGATTTGTTGTCTTTCCCTATGGCTTATCTTTTCTAGACTATCATATAAATGAAATCCTACCGTATTTGGCCTTTTGACCCTTCACCCTCTCAGTCAAATCAAAATTTGAAAATTCTTGTTCTATGAGCTTTCCAAATCTAAATTCTTACAATTCTAAATGAGTATGGAGACAAAACACACACTACATACTACTTCTAAAAACCTCCTCATCCGATTTTAATTTTAGCACCAACTGCCAAGAAAAACCTTTCCACTGAAACCAAAATTCCGTACACATCATCTCAATCCTCAATTGATCAGTCATCAGTCTATGTTAACAGAAGGTGAGTTATTATTAGGAACTTACATAATTTTCACCAAAGATTGTTTAAAGCTCCTTTCATTAAATGCAGTTTACAACCATTCACAGGCATCAAATTTGCCTTGCAAATATAGAGTCAATTATCAGAAACCATTAATGGGATTAGGCTTTTCTATAAAAGTGTCCCAAAGAAGTAGGAACGCTTATTTGTTTCAAGAACGCAGTGAGGAGCCCAATAGCCTGCGCGGAGTCAGGCAGAGGAGCGCTGACCACTGGCTGTCTTCTGAAGGAAAGTGTTCACCCCGGGATGTCGCGACCTGGCCTAGACGGGGTCCTGGGGGAGCGCGAACTCAAGGGCGCGCACAGAGGGCAGGCGACTCCCTGCCGCCCCCAGCACCTCCGCTGGGTGGGGCCCCGCCAAGGCAGAGAGACCGGCTGGCCAGGCGGCGTTCCTCTGCTCCTCCAAGGGACAGACGTTGGGCTCCCCCGCCTCAGGCAGCCCACCAGCAACCCCGTCCCCCGACTCCATCCACCGCCCCCGACACCGCGCTCCCGCCATCTGGGGTGGAAATCTCCACACCGAGCCCGCCGCCCACCACCTACCTTGGCGCCGCCTCCTGCCCAGCGCTCCTCCACACTGCAGAAAGGAGAGCTCCCCAGCACTGAAAATCCTGGAGGAAGGATCCAGAAACCGCCAATCCCCCCACACAAACGTCTGAGGCAGCCACTTCCACACCAGGGACCCCGCCTCCAGTGCACGCGCTCCCGCACTCTCCAGCTCACCGGCCCCTCTGCCGCTCAGAGCGCTGGTCCTGCGCATGCGCGGGCCTCGGAGGATACAATGGGAACTGTTGGGGGGGCGCTGGGAGGGGGGTGGGGATCGAAGTGTCCCTCAGAGGGAGAGCGGGATCAGGCTGGCGCTCTGCATCCCTTGACTCTGCTCTCCCTGGATGATCGTCAGCTCCTAGAGAAGATCTGCCTTCCCTTGAGGCGGCTCCTCCTGTCCTGAGAAGCTCGTCACATGATCTAACATTTGTTTAAAAAAGAATGATGACATCCTTAACACTGGATGTCTCGTGTCCCCAGAATTCTTTGCTCCCCCAGAAGAGTACACAGCGAGCAGCTGGAACCGAGTTCTGACCCAGGAAGGAAGGACACTGAGAGCACAGCTGTCTCCTCTCTGCCTGTTCCTTTCCCTGATCTGTGGCCCTGATGGGGCAACAGCGTTGGGGACTCATGCAGGTGACAAGGCTCAAGTGTTTGCCCATGGTATTACATTTCTTATGGTTTAGTGGTTAAAACGGGAGGCTAGCTGTCAGTTTTTCAGATGATTTCATTTGCAGAAATGTCTTTGGACAAAGAAGTTTGTTTTCTTAATTTCTGATATTTGTAATCAATAACAATAATTAAAATACTTATTTCTTAATCTCATTGGCATGCTAAAACAAACAACTCACTTGGTTTTCACCAAATCGGCCACATTTTCATTAAAACTTTGGAAGTATTGCTGTTTGAGGTGAAGAAAGCATTTGGGAAGATTAATTACCCTTAGATAATATCTTCCCAAATAAATGTACAAACACAGAGTTATGAGCTGTTTTGAAGGGCCTGGGAAATCCAGTTTGAGTTCTACAATGGATCATCTGAAGTAAGGTTAAATTAGTAATTTTCTGAGGAGTTTGCAAGTAAATATTCATGTCACCTTCATCAAATAGGTCTGGTGATTTAAATGAAGGTTGAGCTTAATGATAAAAGTTTTCAAGAGACTGAGAAATATTAAGTAAGTGTGCTTAAAACAAAAAGGTGCAAATTAAAGTAAAGCCTGCCATTATCCTCTTTAAAACAGAGTCACAGTAGCACTATTGTCAAGGTATGACAGGAATAGAAATGCTTTATAAAGTCAATTCTTCACTTCTAAAAAACCTAACGTGACATTCTAGAAGTCTCTATAGTCTTTCACTCATCTAGATTTAAATTGCTCAATTTATACTTTAAAGACTAATGAATCTGAGGGCAAAATATTCAAGGTCAGTGTTTAATTGTTTTTCATTGTTGCAAAGTACATGGGTATAAAGTGTGGCTGAAATCCATGGTCTTGGAGAAGAAAAATATATAGAACTTATTTATCACTGTCACAGCATGTCCTGACTTAATTCTACAAATGTCCCAAGAATAAAGCCTTAGTGAATTCCATTCTGTTCTTAGATATGACATCTTTCATTCATAATGAATGTTCTCAAATTAGGCTCTAGCTAATAATTATGTTCCTGATGCAAATAGGCAATAATAGAGAATCCATGCTTGATTAACTCGGGATCAAGAGGACTACTTAGAACCAAAACTTGTTTTTTGCTTTGTTTTTCTTTATTGATTTCTTTCTTTCTCGTCAGCGGAGTCAGCAGATAAATGACACACAAAGCTGAGAGACTGGAGAGCAGGGTCTTGAAGAATGTGGGATTTCCTAATCTTCCAGATCTTTTTTATCTTTAAAATTCTATGATTTTTGCTATTTATATAGGAGTTCATTTTTTTTCGTTATTTCTAATAGTGATCATAAGAGGGAGACTAACAAAACTTAGCACCTGTGAAGCATTTTTCATTGTAAAAATTTACGTTTTTCTGACAACTGTTAATATTTTAAAAAGCCACTAAGAGCTGATAATATGCTCAGAGGATTTTTAGGGTAGTGAGACTGTTCTGTACATAATGGTGGCTACATGTCACTATATGTGAGTCAAAACCCATGAAACTGTACAACACCAAGAGTGACCCTTAAACTAGGGACTGTAGTTCATTACGTTTCAATATTGTTCATTCATTATAACAAACGTATCATACTAATAAAAGGTATTAATAATAGGGGAGATGGGGCTTGGGAGAGAGGGGAGAGGAAGTGCGGTGAGTGTATGGAGCTCTATGTACTCTCTGTTCAATTATCTGTAAATCTCAAACTCTACTTTTAAGAATAAAGTTTTTTTGAAAGGCACCGAAGCGTAAGCTAACACGTAGGGCATCTATTTTGTGCAGAAGGGCAAGGAAGAAGAAGTTGAAATGATTTAAAAGGTTCACCTTGTGATAGTTTGAATTGTGGTGTGTTTCTGAAGCCTTAGACAAGGGCAGGACATAGAATTTGAGACATGGATGGAATAAAGGAGAAGGAAGACATCAGCGTGATCAGACCTGATCAATTAATATTTAGGACAAATTACTAAATTGGATGGATTTGTTTTTATTTTCTTTGCTTTTTAGAAACCTTACACCTTTCTATGAAAGCCACACGTGCACAGTGTCAACAGGTATGTTTCCTACCGAGCGGCAGCTGCTTCTCTCCCTCTGCATCTTCTATTCCTTTCCCCTCCTCTCACCACCTCTGACTGATGGTCGCTGTTTCTATCTCCCTTCCTTACTCTCCCTCTCTCCTATTTTTTTTTTTTTCCTTTATCTTTGTGTTTCTTTCTCCTGTAACACATCAGACTAACCATAACCTTCCTGGTCATTGTTTAGTTCCACTGAAGGAACTCAGTGGTTTCCATCAAGAACTGATAGATCAGTGTTCTGGGAAATTTTTCTCTATTTCAGCTACTTCTCCACCCTCAATCTGAAGCAGGAAAATTTCTTGAACGTTGAACCAATTTTTTGTATTTTTTTCTTTTTTGAATCCAAATTTCAGAGCTCCTGGTCATATTGGAAAAATTCCTGAAGAAGGCTACCTGGAGTTGAGCCGATACTTCTTCCTATGGCCATAAAAAAAGAATCCTTATTTTGGCCATGGGGCCTCAGGAGAAGCCCTCGTGAGAGAGGAATCCACGCTAACCCTATGTGGTACCTAGGACTGGCTTCTCCTAAGACAGTGGTTCTCGAACTCCAGTGTGCATTAGAACTGTGTGGAGGTCCCCTACAACACAGAATGCTGATCCCATCCCAGAGTTTGTGATCCAGTAGGATGGGGGACCCGAAAATATACGTCTCTGACCATTTCCCAGGTGATGCTGCTGACCAGCCACACATTGAGAACCACCGGCTTAGAAACCTTAGGTTTCAAAGGATGCTTTGCTTGAGCAGACAGCCAAAACTATCAAAATCTTAATCAAGATTCACCAACAACTTGAATGTGTTGGCATTTGGATCTAGAGGCTCCTGAATTTTCAGAGACTAAAGCAAAGATTACTCTGACTTCAAGGTTTATGACTCTCCTAAGTGTTGCCCAATTACTTTGTTTGCTTCCCTCGACCCCTATGTGGCTAGGAAAGAATATTAAAAACAAAGCCAGCTTTGATTATTTAATCTTCAGTCAATTAAGACATTTTTGAGGAAGATTTTTTTGACAGAATAGCCAACTTTCTTTTATCTACACTATTGGAAACGAATTATTAGTGATAACAATGGTTATTTACTGAGGACCTAATATGTCTCAAGCCCTTCACAGACTTATTGCTCTGCTTCTCAGAACCCTACGGCATCCCAGGTGTGTTTACTGTTTCTCTACCGCTCCTCTAATGAACCCCCCAGACCACACTCATATTTGACTTCACCATGCCTTCTCTGATTTAATTTAGCAGGAGATTAAAATTAAAGAAGAAACTTGAAGGGGTCTTGAGCCCCAGCAGGAGAAGGTCTAAAGTCTATCCAGGACAAATGGCTTAATGTTGGTTTCTGAGAAGTTTCCAGGGACAAAAACTCCACAACCTCCAGAAATCAGTTCTGATATCACTAATCAATGATATACATTAATTAATTGGTTTTTTATTGATTGGTTGATTGTCTGCTATATTACTTTGCCATATAATAAAATTTTTCTTTGTGTTATTTAAATAATTTTCACTTTATATCCACTTTTTAAATTTAGCCTTCTCTGGACTTCCTCATACATTGAAGATGGTAATTGTCACCTATTAGCATTTTCCTCTTCTGTTTAGATCACCTCAGTTTCTTTACTGTATTAAAAATATTTAATAAGGCCGGCCCCATGGCTTAGCGATTAAGTGCGTGTGCTCCGCTGCTGGTGGCCCAGGTTCGGATCCTGGGCACGCACCGACGCACAGCTTCTCCAGCCATGCTGAGGCCTCGTCCCACATACAGCAACTAGAAAGATGTGCAGCTATGACATACAACTATCTACTGGGGATTTGGGGGAAAAAAATAAATAAAATTATAAAAAATATATATATATATTTATAAGTGTTGTGCTTTTTTTCTCCAGTTCTTCTCTAGGTTCAATTTATTGGGTAGTATAGTGGAAAGATGACTTCAGAGGTCCTGTGTGGTAAAGAATCATCTTTGTACTGTATTCAATGTGAATAAAATCTATATTAGTTTTGTGTTCAGTCTAATCTGGAATCTGAACCTTTCCTTCCATCCTCCCTCTATTGTCTGGAATAGTTAATAATCCCAGACCTAGAGTTTTGCTTGTGGAAAGTGTTTGTTGTTCTTGTTGGTTAGTTGGTTTGACCATCTAACAATTCAATTTATTTAGTAGATATGTGAGTTTTCCTATTTTATGTTTTTTTGTGTGTCAGTTTCAGTATATGGATTTTTTATAAAGTGAATTTTGACCTTTGCTGTCAAATTCATAGTGCTAAGTATTTCACAAAATGATGTATCTCGTTAAGATCTAAGCACTCTGTAGAGAATACTTTTTATTTGATTTCTGATACTGGTCATTTGTGTTTCATTTCTTTTTCTTTTCCTTAATCAGTTTTGTTAGTGGTTTATTAACATTATTAATATTTTAAAAATAACTTTTAGCCTGATTTATTTCTTTAGTATTTTTCTATTTCATTGATTCTTATCTTTATTATTGTTTCCTATCTGTATTTTTGTCCGTGTTATTCTCTTTTAATTCTTGAGACAGAAGCTGAGATTGTGGATTTCCTGTCTTTCTTCCATAGTCATACATTCATTTAAGGCTACACACAGATGTAGCTGGTATCTCTTGTCTTCCCTAGTGTATTTCTAAATTCTGTGCTGCAAGCCATGTCGGCCCCATAGCGTCTCCAGCCCATGATCTGCAACCAAGCCAGCCTTTGTGTGTCTCCATCCCTCTACCTGAAGCTCATATCTTGTGTTGAGTGTCACCATCTCATATGACTGCAGTCCATGTCTGCCCTTTTGTTTTGTCAAGATTTTCTCTCCCCTCAGTCCATACCACCTCTCAAAAGTCTCCATTCCTTGTTCCTGTAGCCCTTGCCAACCCATTTGAGTCTCCATCCCCTCTCTCTAAAACCCATGTCAGACAACTCATGTCGTTCTCTCAATTACCTGCAGCGCATATATTTTCCTCGAGTGTCTCTATCTCCTGTGCCCACATTTTATACCAGACCTCACATGTCTCTCTCACTCCATGTGTCTGCATCCCTTTCCATCCCTGAGCGTGTCTGTCCGCTGTGCTTCAGCCCATGCCAGCTCGTGTTTGTCTACATTCTCTGTGCCTCCAGCCTATCTAGACAACCAGTGTTTTCATTTACTCTTCCTCTAGCCCCTGTCTGAACTTGTGTGTTTCCTTACCCTGTGCCTGTAGCCCATGTGTGCCTCAAGTGTCTTCCCTCAGTGTCCCACGCTTGGGTGTCATTCACTTGTTAAAGGACATATTGGTTCCTTCTAGGTTTTGGCCACTGTGAATAAAGCTGCTTTTTAGATGTTCTTAGGGGTCTGTGTGTGGATGTATATTTTCACAGTAGTTGGAGAAATACATTGCTGCACAATTGGTGCACCATATAGTGACACTATATTTAGCTTCACAAGAATTAGCAAGATGTCTTCTTAAGAGGTTGTACTGTGTGTATTCCCATCAGCAGTGAATGAGATTTCCTATTGTCCTACATCCTCACCAGTAATTGGTATTGTCAGTTTTTGGTTTTTAGCTATTCTACTAGAAGAGTAGAGTATCTCATTGGTGTTTTAATTTTGCTTTTTCTTAATGCACAATGGATTTTATTTTCCAATAATTTCTTGTTGTTGAGCAATTTATATTTGCTTATTTCCCATGTATATATATATTTTTGGTAACTTGTCTATTCATATTTTGGTCTATTTATTTTAATTAGGGGAGTTTGTTTTCTTGTTGCAGTATTTGATTGGTTCTTTGAATATTTTGCATGCAGGTCTTTCTGCAGATATGTGTTTTACAAATGTATTATCCTAGTCAGGAGTTTGTATTTCCACTCTGTGAATGCTGTCTTTCCCAGATTGGACAGTTTAAATTTAACCAAGTCCACATGATCAATTAGTTTCTTCATGGATTGTGCTTTTTGTCTTGTATATGAAAACTAATCATCAAACTATAAATCATGAAGATTTTCTCCTGTTTCCCAGTATGATTTTTACAGTTTTGTATTTTATATTTAAGTTGATGAGTGATTTTGAGTAAACTTATGTCTAAGGTGCAAAGTTGGTGTCTTTGTTCATTTGTTTCCATAGGGTAATCTTTTTGTATCATCACCATGGTTGATGATGACCAGAGACTAAAAGACTAAAGACTTAAAAAACTATTATTTTTTATGTTGGAGTGCATTTATTGTCTTGACCAAGATCAAGTTGTCTGCATTTGCAGAGGTCTATGTGTGGACTTTCCATGATTTTTCATTTACCTCTGTGTCTATTCATTTTATTTTTTATTTATTTTTTAATTTTTATTTATTTATTTTCCCCCCAAAGCCCCAGTAGATAGTTGTATGTCACAGCTGCACATCCTTCCTGTTGTTGCACTTAGGACGCGGCCCCAGCATGGCCCGAAAAGCAGTGCGTAGGGGCGTCCCCGGGATCTGAACCTGGGCCGCCTGAGCGGAGCGGGTGCACCCAACCGCCAAGCCATGTGGCCGGCCCTATTCTTTTTAAAATATCACGGTTCAGATCCCGGGCGTGCACCGATGCACGGCTTCTCCGGCCATGCTGAGGCTGCATCCCACATACAGCAACTAGAAGGACGTGCAGCTATGACACACAAATATCTACGGGTGCTTTGGGGGAAAAAATAAATAAATAAAATTTAAAAAAAAGTAATTCAGAACAAAAACCACCATCCTAGTTTGATGAATATTTAGTGGGGACTCTGTCAGTCCCAGAGCTGCTGACAGAGGCAGTTCTCAAAGCTCCAGCAGGTCCCGGGAGAGGACAGCGCTGGTAATCAGTGTCGTCAGAGTTTGCATGAGGCGTGGTCATTCTCTGGATGTTAGAACTGAGTGGAGTTTTCAAACGCAGCCCAGTGACTCTAGACCTGAGCCCTGCTCAGAAGCCAGTTGTCTTGTCATTTGCTCTGAGCATGGTGTCTTCCCTCTGCTCGTGCCCCTTTTTGCCATTTCTCATGCTTCTCCTGACTCTTTCTCTTTCCTACACCTTCTTTCTTCTTTTTTCTCTCTTTCTTACTTTTACTCTCTATTATATTCCTTCTCCTTATCAATTTTTTCTTCCTTATTGTTCTCATTCGTTTTTTTTTACTTTGTAGTACAGTTACTCTGTACATCACATTCATCTTAAAATCTTGACCCTCTACAACTTTTATACTTCAGCTAGCTATTTTGAAGAAAGTGTTTTGATAAATTTCTCTTAGATGTTATAACATGGTGATTCAAGGAGATAAAAACTATCACGAAAGGGATGGGGATGGAGAATGAACTCAGTTCAGGTAGCCATGGAATTAAACAGAGGGAAACGGAGAGCTTAGGTGTGGGTGTTCAAAATATTTCTTGATATATCTTTGTAGTTCATTGGTGTGGTAAACTGCACACAGTCTTATTTACTGTTGGAGCCCAGAAGTTTGCTCCTCTGGTCAGGTCAGCAGGTCTCGCTCGGCCTATAGAAAAGAAGCTAGGAAACACTGCCTGCGTTTCTAATGTAAAGAACTGTTCATGTTCCACCAGGAGATCTTTTGGGCTCTTCCCTGGACTATCAGAATAGAAAAAGAGGAAGAGAAGCTTTTCTCCATCTGCACAAAACCAGGACCTTATCTTGAGTTTGAGAGGATTTGCATGTGACGGAAAACAAAGTGTTCCCAAGTTTGGATTTTCTTTAACAAGATCTATTGGCTGGCTTTGATGTTAAAGGTCTTTATTCAAAATTGGCTACCTCTAGTGTTCAGTTCAGAGTTGAGATTTGTGAGTATAAGAAAGAAGAATCCCTTTTTGATTAATTCAGTGAAATACAATATTTGGGAAAATGGTTATATTTGATGGCCACTTGTTAATATTCTGTTGCCACAGTGACATCTGTTGGTAAGTGACTAGTTCATGCTATTCTCGATGATTTCTGTTTGAAAGACATGCCCTGAGCTTGATAAATAAATGGCAAGCAATAGGATATATTGGAGCATATGAGGAAGCCATTTGAGGTAAATCTAATTCAGCCTGAGTTTGTTTTTCCAAAAGGGCCTGCCAGCTGCATTGTGTATCTGCTTTGCCATGTCTCAAAGAGAAGAGTAAATGCCCTTAAGATAAGGGTGCAGCTTCCCCCTCATTGGCATTGCCTTAAGCATAAGCATTTCAGCCTAAGCTGGGATTATACTGCTGCACTCATCCTGTAACCACCCAGCTCCAGACAACAGACCTGACACCAGCCACGCCCATGGAGACAGCAGACTTGCTCCCTGTTGTGTCCATCAATAGCTATTCTGGCAGGGCAACCTGGCAGGGTGATCTTGTGGCTATTGTAAAAGGGACATTACAATCCTATGTGATACATGCTCTTTGACGATACATAACCGCTCTGTACATTCCACTTCTTCAGTGCCCTTCCTTCCTTATGGAAGGAAGGCCCAGGGCCATGGTCCTCAAAAGTTGCCTTATAATAAATTCACCCCAATTTTGATTTGTACATTGGTTACAGATGATTTACGTAGACATTTCTTGGTGTAGTCATGGCAGGATTTCAGAGAAACCCACCAGAGACCACCTGGAATCTACACTGAACTGGCATTGGGTACCAATAGGGACCCATTGTGTCCTCCAGATTACTGCATTCTTCAGGTGACACTAGTGAGTTCTCCTGAAACCTAGACCTCTTTATTTTAAGTCGACAGTCCAGGGTTTATTCGAGCTGTTTTCAAGGCTTAAGGCTAGGTGTCTTGTCGGGGGAAGAGGGAGAATCTCCTTCTGCCCTTTTCCTTAAGGTTCCTATGGCTGGCCAAATAATTAACAAGACAGGTTAGCAGGAGAAAATAATACCAAGTTTAATAACATGTATGCATGGGAGAAATCGGAAATGAGCAGCTCGCCCCTCTGTCTAAGCTGCTTGCTTAAGTATTGCAGCTAAAGGCGAGGAACGTGTTGGGGGTGGGTAGTGGCCTGGGACTTCAGAGGGCAGGAGGACAATTCTTTTCAGGGTCATCTATAGATAATGTGGTCAGGGAGAGACAAAGTTTTTGATAAAAAGTCTTGGTGCCTTCCCTATTATAACCTCTATCCTACATTATCTTTACAGCCATCATGATAGATCTGTTCCAGGAAGGAGCCACCATGTCAAATTCTTTAGGCAGTTAGTGGGGGAGGTCAAATGTCCCTCAGAGAAAACAATCAAGGTAAAGAGATATATTTTAGGATGGCCAAATCTTGATCTCCCACAGTCTTAAGGGGGTGCTGGTACATTCCCTAGGTCAGAGGAACCTAGGGAGGAATTCCTAGGAAAGAGAAATGTAAAGGGACTTTCATAGGCCTGGGGAGCCTAGGGGGAACTTTTGGAGTGAATGGGGCAGGGTGACATTAATATGGCTTAAAATTGGGAAGAATTATGTTTATAAAGTATGATCAAAACTGCTTGATAGAGAAATGAGAGACTGAATCTGTTCAGCTCCGTAGAAAAGGCACATTGCTCCTCCCGGCCTTTCGGGCATTCTCAGGCAACTGAGAATCTCAACGGGGGTGTCAGAGGCGAACACCACGACGTGTAACGGTCTTTCCTATAGGGAATTCCACTATCATTCATGTTAATTAATCACAGGTTCGTCCGGGGACCCGCACAGGAGGGTTGGTCACCCGAGCTCCAAACCCCCACGGCAGTACCTAGACTGCGGGCGGGAGAAACCGAGGTACGTAAGAGAGTCATTACGACCTTTCTTTAGTGAGTAACACTCACAAGCAGTACACTCCTGACCCGCTACACAGTCCCTAGAAATTGTTCAGACTTTGTAGCAAAATAAAATAAAAGCGGGAAATTGAGTTTGCTGGACCGTTCCCGGCTGGGCGGCCTGGCCTCTGAACCCAGGAGACTTGCCCAAGTGCTAAGACAGCAGGGGGCCTAAGACTGAAAGAAAAAAAAATGGTTAAGAAGCTTTCTGCAGATAGAAACTAATAAATTTTCTAAAACAGCGGCTATAAAATCTTTGTTGCATCTGTCTGTTCTTTATGTGTGTGTCTCTACATGTATGTTATATATGCGTGATATCTTACCTCCGGAGGGTATGGTCAAAATCAAGAGGTCTATTCAATTAACTTGAAGTAAGCACTTACAAAAGTTGTTTCTAAATCCAAATATTTTTCCAGTTAACGTGATATGAAATAATCTTTGGTAAATAAAAGCTTATTTAATCTTGTTAGTTTTCAGCATTGAATAAAATGCAGATATGCAGCCTTTATTCGTCAGATAAACTGATGTTATTTCTATTACAAAACGAGTCTCAAAAATAGTAAATGATGGCTAATATTATCTAATGTCTCATAAAGTCTTGTAGGCAATCTAAATAATTATTGAGGGGCCGCCCCGTGGTTTGGCGGTTAAGTGCGCGCGCTCTGCTGCTGGTGGCTCGGGTTCAGATCCCGGGTGTGCACCGATGCACCACTTGTCAGGCCATGCTGTGGCGGCGTCCCATATAAAGTGGGGGAAGATGGGCACAGATGTTAGCCCAAAGCCAGTCTTCATCAGCAAAAAGAGGAGGATTAGCATGGAAGTTAGCTCAGGGCTGATCTTCCTCAGAAAAAAAAAAATTCATTGAGTATCTAGGTCATTTCCAAATTAGATAAAATATTAGACATTGATTGCTAAATATAGGTTTATCTACTTTTGGCTTATTACAGAAAAGCTAAAAGGTGTTTTGGGTCTATTAGTAAACATGTCTTGTGTTTTATTTAAAAGATTGTACTATAAAGTAACATGTTTCCAAAAATTATAAAAAGTGTCCATATAAATTTGTCAAGCCAAGTTATGCTATGGCAAAAGAAATTTTATAATTGCTTACTTAGTTTTTACTTAAAAATTAATGTTTCTAAGGGTTAAAAATTTCTAATATGTGATTAAACTACTAAAAAATTAAGAAAAATATGTTTGTATTCAAGGAGAGTAAAATGTGTGTTTTCATTAAGAAGATATGAAAAATGGAAATATTTTTGTTTGGTTAGGAAAGATAAATTTGCCCTGAAAAGTACTAGAAGGAAAAAAAAAGGAGCACATGGCACAAATTCTGAATGTAAACAAAAAGTTATAGAAGGTTTGTTGAAGAGAAACCCAGAGGAGTTTTATACACTGTCAAGTTGGCTAAGATTAAACTAAATCCAATTAAGTAAATGATTTTTAATATCAAAAGTAAGCTGGTACAAAATTCAAATTTGGTCTTCTTCCTTTTAAAAGGATAATTTTATTCTACTCTTTTTTTTTCTTCCCCCAAAGCCCCAGTAGATACTTGTACGTCATAATTGCACGTCCTTCTAGTTGCTGTATGTGGGACGTGGCCTCAGCATGGCTGGAGAAGCAGTGCGTCGGTGCACGCCTGGGATGTGAACCAGGGCCACCAGCAGTGGAGCATGCGCACTCAACTGCTAAGCCACAGGGCCGGCCCTATTCTACTCTTAATCTACTCTTGATAGAGGTTATTAGGTAAAAAGATTTTTCTTCACCTTTGAGTTAAGTTTATCTAAAGAACAGAAATCTGTTTTGTTAAGGTAATTTACTATGTTCAAAAGACTGAGGTCTCTCTATTAAGGTCTTTTTGACTGTATAACTGCTGTTCGTTAACTAAGTATGATTTCACTGCGACAAGAGCAGCAACTCCTTGATCTTGTCTGACCAAGTGTTTAAAACCCTTCTATATTTTTGGCAATCTCCACAAAATTCATATCCTAAATAAAGTCTGTCTAATAACTTTTTTCTTTGAGAGTTTTCAAAGGGCCCGGGCAATTCTCAAGAAAATTTTATCTCTTCCTATAAAGAGGGAGATGCTAAACTAATTAGACTTGTTAAGTATGCTAAATTGCACGGGCAGCCTTGTCAAGGAAATGATAAAACTTCTTAGGTTATACTGCATAGGTAAATATTACTCACTATTTTATCACTGCTATCTTGCTTCCAACATTACAAAAGGAAAGACCACGACTGCATTCTATTTAATTTGGTTTACAGATGGG
This sequence comes from Diceros bicornis minor, assembly GCF_020826845.1. Lineage (NCBI taxonomy): Eukaryota > Metazoa > Chordata > Mammalia > Perissodactyla > Rhinocerotidae > Diceros > Diceros bicornis. The sequence goes on from NW_026691267.1 coordinate 55,981, forward strand.
TCTTACTTAAGTGATAAGCAAGATATTACCAAGCTGGATATGCTTTCTACCCTCGAGAATGCCTGTGTGGGGGAAGAGGGAGAATCCCCCTCTGCCTTTTCCCTTAAGGTTCTTATGGCTGGCCAAATAATTAACAAGACAGGTTAGCAGGAGAAAATAATACCAAATATAATAACATGTATACATGGGAGAAACCAGGGACACTGCTTTTCTCAACACAATAGCAGAAATTCTGATCTTAAATACCGTCTTTACATAAAGACAGAGGAGGATGTGGGGGTGGGGGGTGTCAGTTACAGATCACCACTAAAGCTCTGTAAAAAAGAGTAAGGTTATTATGCAGATTTAAGGCCTCGCCTTCCACATTGATAAGTTTCTAGAAATGAGGTCATACCCCCTCTTCCCAATACAGAGAGAGAGATACCTTTACAAATGGAGATTTCCCTTATAAATATAAATGTTTGTCTGGCAACTCCTCGGCAGGGCCATCCAGACAATGTGGCCAGAGAGACAGAACTTCTGATAAGATGGGCTTGTTGGTGTCTTTCCTATTGTAACATCTATTTTACATTATATTACAGCCATCAGATAGACGATCTGTTGCAGGAAAGAGTTACTATGTCAAATTCTTTAGGCAGTTATTGGGGGAGGTCAAATGTCGGTCAAAGAAAACAATCGAGGTAAAGAGATATATTTCAGGGTGGCCAAATCTTGATCTCCCACACCTGCTAATACCTACTAACTCTGCTAACCCAATAAAAGACTTCTTTCCACAGGCTTGAAAGAAATCACCACGAAAGAAGAGAAACAGATATAGCAGTCAAAAGGGGGAGTTTTTGACACTCCCTCACAGATGTGGTTTGCACCCAGTAAAAAAATCCATAGTACCTATTGGAGCACAATTGCCACTGCTCCAGCATATACACCAATTAACCCATTGGGCACCTGAAAAGATAATTTTGTGGGAAGAGCAATGCTTTTAAAAACCTTCTCCCACAGCGGCTCATAAAGCTATACTGATTGTGTTATATGCCCAAAATATCATCTAAGGAAACTACTACATGAATCACAAGGCCACTTTCCCTTTACTAAGGGACACTTTGAGGTATAGCAATCGGACTTTGTCCAAATGCCACCATCTCAAGGATAAATATATCTTGTAATGACTGTGTGTTCTCACTTTGGGTGGAGGCCTTTCCTTGCAGAAGAGCAATGGCTCTAATAGTAGGTAAATTACTATTAGAGAGAATAATTTCTGTTTGGGGAATTCCTGCTGAGTTACATAGTGACCAGGGAACTCATTTCACTGGACAAATAATTAGTCTATTTGTAATATTGGGCCAATGATACAGCATTTCCACTTCGCTTAACATTCCCAATCCTCAGGATTGGTGGAAAGAACTAACGGCACAATCAAAACTCAATTGGCAAAGTTTTCAGGAACATTTCACCTCATGGCTGAAAGCTCTTCCACTACTGCTCCTCAATCTTAGATTCACGCCCTTTGCTAAATATCGGCTGTCTCCTTTTGAGATAATACCTGGACAGCCTATGCAATTAGATAAAGAAATGTATGGATCAACTTCATGTAAAGAAAATATCTTAATTACTACCAAGTTCTCATTGAGACACTTAAAAATATATATATAGGAGAAGTCGGTAGCCGATTCTTTTTACAGAGCTCTCCCAGACCATAAGGATGATAACCTAGAAAATTTACTTATCAGAAGAGACATTAAATAAAAGACTCTACAGCCCTATTGGAAAAGACCATACCAGGTAATTTTAACCAGTTCGTGCACTGCAGAATCAAAAGACATAGACTCATGGATTCACATTTCTTGTTTTAAAAAGAGGCTTTTGCATCTAAGCGTGTTACAGTTCCTATTTCTGAAAGCTGACTTCAACTGGCCAATACGAATATCTCCAAACCAGGATGAGAAGAAGACATCAATTGTAGACAGCTGTCCCAAGACTCCGGACCAGGCCTGTATTCCCAACCTTAAATCCACTCATTTAAACCTTTGTTATGCTTAAACTGTATACCTATTTTATAATTGTTACATTTAAGATTTTCAGAATACTATCATACTTAAGCAAGGTGCTTGATTTGGAACAGTCTGGTCTTAAAGTCCAGGCATTTATCGGGTGGCTCCTAATATAACTTAATGGTTGTATAGAACAAATCTCTGGCCTTGACTACTGGCCTGATGGCTAAAACACTGCACCCTATCTTCTCTTAAATGCAGGGAAGGATTCACAGTGACAACTGCTGCCAACCTGCCTCTGCTTAATGCCAGATGGGCTCATTCAGTGTTCCCCTGGTATGACCACCGAGCAGCTAGCTATATTTGTTCCTTTTTTAGGGCTAAATGATGTCACATCACATACAGAAGCCCTTAATGACAGTCAAGCAAGAATTGCCTTATTAAATACTAAAATGTCTTTAATAAAAAGACTGTCCTTCAAGATAGAATGGCCTTAGATATTTAAACTACATCCCAAGGTGGTACATGTACAATCATTCAAACTGAATGCTGTGTTTTCATACCTGACGAGTCTTCCAATGTGTCATCTCTGCTAAAGCCCATGAAAAAGCAGGTGAATGCCCTAAGCGATCCTGCGTTCAGTCTTGAGTTGTTTGGTTGTCTCCCTTCTGGTATTGGTTCCCTTTTTTGATCTGGATTGCAATTCCTATTTCTATTACTTCTTGGAATTCTTGTACTAGTCATAATATTTAAACTAATTGCTGTTTTCTTTTCTCAGTGCTGTAAGACTGTCATGTAAGCTGGAGTAATGAAACTTGAGGTGGTCGATTGATCTTATAACCTAGGACAAACTTCCTTTTTTGATAGGGACTATGCCTAAGAACTCATTTTACACTAATCTTTTCAAAGAAGTTAAATTATTATCATTGTTACTGTACTTGTTCTATAATTGTGAATAGCGTAAACACAAGGAGTCATAAAAAGCACAGATACAATGTTTGTGCAACAACCTAAAATTAATCCAAAGCCCATGAAATGCTTCCTCTATTAATATATATATACCTCTTTGCTTGTTCACTATATCCAATTAATTCCCCCCAAGGTGGACAACTGGGCAAACAAATGAGACAAAAGCCTGGCACCGAGGGACATGAGGGACCCAGGACAGGCAACAACCACTCTGGGGCCGAGGGACAATATTTTGATCATTCAATGCTTTCTATCAAAATATTATAGATCGAAAGTGAGAAAATGATAAATAAATGGCAAGCAATAGGATATATTAGAGCATATGAGGAAGCCATTTGGGGTAAAACTAATTTGGCCTGGGTTTGTTTTTCCAGAAGGGCCTGTCACCTGCATTGTGTATCTGCTTTGCCATGTCCCAAAGAGAAGAATATATGCCCTTAAGATAAGGATGCAACTTCCCCCTCCTTGGCATTTCCTTAAGGATAAGCATTTCTCCCTAGGCTGGGATTTCACTGCTGCACTGATCCTGTGACCACCCAGCTGGAACCAACAGACCTGACACCAGCCACGCCCTCCCCACTGAGTCCGTCAATAGCTATTCTGGCAGGGCAATCTGGCAGGGCGATCTTGTGGCTATTGTGAAAGAGACATTGCAATCTCATGTGATACATGCTCTTTGATGGTATATAACCGCTCTGTACACTCCACTTCTTTGGTGCCCTTCCTTCTTTAGGGAAGGAAGGCCCTGGGCCATGGTCCTCAAAAGTTGGCTCATAATAAACTCACCCCAGTTTTGATTTATAGATTCATTATAGATTATTTACGTTGACATGTTTTACAAGTGATATCTTGAAAGGAAAAAACAATAAAGCAGCAGCCCTTCATTACACATGGAAGTTGTGTTCCCTCTGGAGGGAAAATGAGGATACAACATTTGTTGAGTACTTGATTTTATAATCCACTGGTGCCTTTCAAAAATATAACTATTATTGTAAGAGTAAAGATATCCTTAAGAATAGTGCTACAAAACAGGTTTTCCCAGCTTCCTTTTGTCAGAGCTGAGACCAACATCAGGCTGGGGCACTTGAAGAGGCATGGTGGACTCAGCTGAGGGTTATTTAATTACTGTGAGATAATTAGCCCATAGCGAATATGATGCAGAATGATTAAAAAGAGGTAAAGGGACATAAAGTTGGAAATAATTAAGAAAAATTGTGCCTTCAAAATATCCTCTCATTATTTTTATAGCATTTTTTTTGAGGCATGACTAGAATAGTATATTAGATTTTTCTAAATCCTTATCTCCAGGGCATATGTTACTGAGTTCTTCATTATATATGATAATGCCAAAGAAAACCTGGACAAAAGTATTCTGTACAACATTGCTCTATATATTAAGATTCCAGCTGTAATAGTCAAGAAATAGATTCATGTGTGTAATATTATAATGATTTTCTATTTTTCTCGGGCTGTGAACCATGGTAAAATATATAGTAATAAGCAGAAAACCTGATGAACTAGGTGATTTAAAACACCTGATGTTACAGCTTGGACATTCAAGGGTGAAACACATCAATTTAAATTTCACACCTTCTGCTTTCCTTGTAGCCAGCGAAGTGTCTGGAAGACCGAGAACACATAAAATTAATTGAGAGTTAAGAGTATTTGGAAGCAGTTGAGGTTAAGCTCTCAACAATGGTGGCCCTTACTTCTGGAGCCATTGACTCTTTGTCATAAGTTTATGGTATAGACGACTTCTCTTCTTAGATGATTTGTATATGTTTCATAGAAGAGAGACAGGGCAGGAGAATTAATTATCACTCTACACTGGTTCCTTTACTGTATTACCTCATGCAATTCTTACAGTAATCCTTTAAAGTAACTATTATAATTCATACTTAACTGATAAAGAAAACCATGTTTAGGGGCCTGCCCAGTGGCGCAAGCAGTTAAGTGCGTTAGCTCCGCTGCGGTGGCCTGGGGTTCGCAGGTTCGGATCCAGGGCGTGCGCCGACGCACAGCTTGGCAAGCCATGCTGTTGATGGTGCTCAGGGCAAGCTACCCCAGGAGGCACCACTCTGGTATGCGGATTATTTCGAGCTGAAGACAATAAGGACTCAGAGAACTCAGGAAGAATATTTGAGTTTCCCCTCCCAAACTGCCTAAAGAATTTAAAACAAAAGATCTGTTTCAGGAAGGAGTTATTATCATGATGGCTGTAAAGATAATGTAGGATAAAGATTACAATAGGAAAAGCACCAAGCCCCTTTTATCAAAAACTCTGTCTCTCCCTGACCACATTATCTATAGACGACCCTGAAAAGAATTGTCTTCCTGGCCTCTGATGTCCCAGACCACTACCCACCCCCAACACGTTCCTCGCTTTTAGCTGCAATACTTAAGCAAGCAGCTTAGACAGAGGGACGAGTTGCTCATTTCTGAGTTTCTCCCATGTATACATGTTATTAAACTTGGTATTATTTTCTCCTGCTAACATGTCTTGTTAATTATTTGGCCAGCCATAAGAACCTTAAGGAAAAGGGCAGAGGGAGATTCTCCCTCTTGCCCCATCACTGTGGTGGTGTCCCGTATAAAGTGGAGGAAGATGGGCATGGATGTTAGCCCAGGGCCAGTCCTCCTCAGCAAAAAATGATGAGGATTGGCAGATGTTAGCACAGGGCTGACCTTCCTCACAAAAATAAAATAAAAAAAGACCATGTTTGCAAAATTGATCAAGGGTAAGAGGGAAGACCTGAACATCAGTATGTTGGGTTTTATGCCTCATATGCTCTCCACGGTGATAAAAATGGTACTTCAACATGGGTACTCACCATCTGGCTATTTAATACCGGCTCCTGCCAACATCATTGGATGAGATGAGAAGTTTATTTCCAAAATTATTCTACTGTACTTGAACTATACTATTTACGAGTCAGATGTCAAGTCATGTTTTAGAGGCAGAGAGAACAACTGATTACTTCACCTACACATTTTTCAGTTTTATTATAACTTTCGTGTGCCACATTGTGTCAACTTTACCAACCTCAGTGCTTCACTGTTCTTTTTTTAAAAAATCACAATTTCATTTTTCATGTAAAGCACCTTGCTGTTTTCTTCTTAGTCACTAGATGGCAGTTTTGTATGTCTGTAAATTACCACTGCAGCAGGAAACAAGAGGTCTTAAGCCAGTTTGCTCTGTACAAATGATGGACATAGGAGGATTTCTGGTCCATCAAGGTTGCCTGTGTTATTCCGTGGCTGTAACGGGGATGTCCAGGGCTGCTTAGTCAGAGGCACGAAGCAGAGTCAGAAAGCATCCTCTAAGTTCTTCTTCAGATGTGAGTTCAGGCACTTACCCTCTCACCTGAGCACACTGGAGTTTATTGAATGCGTTCTGACTCTTACACTCTCCCTGTAGTTAATAAGTCTGGGAGCTCCATACCCCTGGAAAAAACACACTACTCTTAAAGCCTTTTCTCAACTAAACGGAGTTGAGGGCTATGGTGTTGCCCGAGAGTCTGATGCTTAAAGCAAACGCAGCTGGTGCTCATGTGGAGGGAAAGAGCGTCAGCTACCCCTGGAGGGCTTTTACTGATGCTCCTATGGAATGAGCAAGTTTAAAATAAAACCACATTGCTTAAACATCACTAATTATTTTATTTTCAAGTAATATGCTCTGAAAATCTGCTATGTCTAAAAAAGTATTTCATAAAACTGAAACAATTCTGTTTTTTATTCTCTGGTATTTGAAATACTATTAAAACTTAAATCCTTTAACATTCTACAATATACAAACAGGCAAATATCAATTATATTTTCTAAAAATGTTTGCTCCCATGTTAAAGATTAATATATGGTAGCAAAACGGGTTACCACCCAGTTTTTAACTAATTCTTTGCTTTTGAAATTACATGTAAAATTTATGTTTTGAAGTATTTTCCTAAAACTCAGCATCTTTCTGATATAAATGGACTAGTTGAAAGGTAAGTAGAATGAAATTTGATCTTTAAAACTCTAGCTTTGTGTAAGAATTGATAATATCAGGCAATTGAAAGTTGGATCTCTCCACATTATGATATTTATTAATTGTGAATAGCCACATCTATTACAAAGTGCTGAATAATAAAAAGAAATTAAACAATATCAGCACTCTCTTACCCCACATGTACAGTTTATATGCAAATAAACACTCAAAGGTCAGAAAAATGTTTATGATTTCAGCTAACTGATAAAATACTATCTCATTCCAGTTTTAACCTCATTTGAAATTGACTTAAAACTCTTCTCTTAGGATCCTGCTCTGCTCAGTGTCCCCAGGTCCCCTCAATGTGTCATTTGATTGCAAACCTATCTGAGGAATTGAATATTCTTTTCCATTTGTTCTCTTTAAGTTATCTGTGATAGTGCTTTTTATACAATGACCACTTGGTACGATTTATTATTAGTTTCAGAAACATCTTGGGCCGGCCTCGTGGCTTAGAGGTTAAGTAAGTGCGCTCAGTTACTGTCAGTCCGGGTTCGGATCCCAGGCGCGCACTGACATACTGCTTCTCTGGCCATGCTGAGGCCGCGTTCCACATACAGCACCTAGAAGGATGTGCAACTATGACATACAACTATCTACTGGGGCTTTGGGGGAAAAAAAGAAGGAGGATTGGCAATAGATGTTAGCTCAAAGCCAGTCTTCCTCAGCGAAAAAAGAAAAGGAGGATTAGCATGGATGTTAGCTCAGTGCTCATCTTCCTCACCAAAAAAAAAAAAAGAAACATCTTTATATAGGAACAAATCAAGGAAAGAGATGTGAGGAATGTGGCGTCGCCTAGTTGATGGTGCTTGAGGGATTCCTCACGTGAGTCTTCTCATAGAAAAGTTTAAAGAGTAAAGCAGCATTGGTCAGATCAAAAGTGTGGAGTGAACATAATTCTGAAGGAATAATGATGGAGACATAAAAACAAGAAGCCACTTGAATTGCATTGGAAGATATTAGACACATCAAGCTCTGGGAAAAAAACATTGTTTAACGTAAGTTCTTTCTAAACTCTAAGGCAAAACATAATATGAATTTACATGGTAATTATAAACCACAAAACAACAATTCACAAGACAAGTAAACAACTAAAGTAGAAACCAGAGCAAGAAAAATAGAGGTTAAAGGAGAGATGGAGAGAGCTGGTTGGGGTCAGAAAACATGGCTTAGTCATCCTTGAAGTCTCCCTCAGACTCTGATCATTCTTAGTGCTCAGTAAACACTTTGAGCCCATGAGCCTGGGGAGGGGCAAAGTCAGAGGTGGTTGGGAGGGGAGACAATGCAAGGATACCCTTGTGGAGGCACTGACACTGAAAATCAGTGACATTCTGCCAAGGTGTTTACCATAATATATTAAGGATGATTTTGGAAATTTAAGGACTTTTCTGGAATGTACATTTTCATTTTATGGAAACTCCAGCTAGCCCAGAGACTGATTTAGACATTTCAGCTTTAGAAATAAAGAGAGGGGCCGGCCCTGTGGCACAGCAGTTAAGTGCATGTGCTATGCTGCGGCGGCCCCAGGTTCACATGTTCAGATCCTGGCGCGCACCAACGCACCGCTTGTCAAGCCATGCTGTAGTAACATCCAATATAAAGTAGAGGAAGATGGGTACAGATGTTAATCCAGGGCTAATCTTCCTCAGCATAAAAAGAAAGATTGGCATCGGATGTGAGCTCATGGCTGATCATCCTCACAAAAAGAAAAGAAAAAGAAATAATGAGAAACTTTTCTGTCAGTTTTAAGAATGAAAAGCAGATAGCATCTGGAAAACAGTTGCAATTTGAGACGAGATTGTGGAGAAAAAAATTAGATGTCACACGTTGTTTTTGCTTTTCTCTGTGGCAGTAAGGCTTGCAGGGAGAATGAAGTCCCATCTTTGCTCTATTGAGTTTGAGAAGGTGTAAAATTCATTTGTTCTGGGCAACACTGTTGACCTGTTGAGAAAGACAAATGGTTCAAGCAGCTGATCTAAAGGAATAACTGAGCTCACAAAAGTTTTTAGCTAATAAAGGGTGCTTCTTCTTTATTGAACTTTACTGGACGTCTATTGACCTATATGTGCAAGGTATTTGTAGTAGGTATTGAAGGAAATACAAAGAATTATAAGCTCTCCACATCCGTGAAATTGTTTTCAAGATGTAATTAGATTCTGCCAAGGTATTAGTGTATGTTGTATTATAGAACTTAAAAAAATGGTAATGTCATCGAGAAATTGTAATTAAGGACAGCTTCTAGGAGAGGTAAACTAGATCAAGTCCTCAAAGGGACTACTTTTGGGCAGGTGGAGGGAAGAAAGAATGAGGATTTCAGATGGGGGAAGAGAGGAAAGGTACAGACGTAGAAAGGAACATGGCATTTGGGCATGGGGGTGGGGAGGCCATGACAGGCACAGTCTTCCTGTGAGTGAGAGGAGGCTCAGTTTCCTCCTCCAGAAGCCCAGCACTGCTTCCCACCCCCTGGCCTCCTCCACCTGCAGACCCCATGCCTGAGCCAAAGCCTATCTTATCTGGATCGCTGCCTAGTCTCCCAACAGATCCCTTTAGTTCCAGTCTTAATTTCTTCTAATCTTTCCTCCCCAGTGCCTCCAGAGTTACCTTCTAGAATCCAAATTTGCTTAAATCTGACATCTGCTTAGACTCCTTCAATGACTGCTCAGAGCACGCAGGCTTTGCCTTGCTGTCCTCATCTTGAGCCTCATCACCCACTGTCTCCTACATGTCCGCTTTGTTCCAGCCTTAAAAATACCATTTTCCGAAATCTTCAGCATCCTTTATATCTGTATTTTTATGTGTTTCTTCTGTCCTCCTACCCACTTTTTTGATCAACTTAATTCCTATTTCTTAATCTAAACTCATGTCAAATGTTTCTTCCTCTTGGACACTTTTCCTGAGAGATCTCCATCCAGAGACCCCTTTTGATGTCCCCACCCTGGAACCCTGTACTTATCTACTTTTCCATAACTGTTGTTTTCTTCATGTCTCATAGACAGTGAGCTCCTTAAAGCTGAGACTATCCTTCTTCTTGATAAATAAATGGCGAGCAACAGGATACATTGGAGCACATGAGGAAGCCATTTGGTGTAAAACTAATTGGGCCTCACCTTGTTTTTTTTTTTTCCAAAAGGGGTCTGTAGCCTCTGTTCATCCATTGTATATCCGCATTAAGCAATTAACATGTCTCAAAGACAACAACAATGCCCTTAAGATGTAAATGCAACTTCCCTCACATTGGCATTTCCTTAAGGATAAGCATTTCTCCCTAGGCTAGGATTTGATTGCTGCGCCCATCCTGGGACCACCCAACTCAAGACAACAGCCACATCCATGGAGACAGCAGACCTGATACCCACTGTGTCCATCAATCGACCTGCCAACAGGTCGATGTTGTGGCTATTGTAAAAGGGACATTGCAAACACATGTGGTACATGCTCTTTGATGGTATGGAACCACTCTGTACACCCCATGTCTTTGGAGTGCTCCATTTCTTCGTGAAAGGACTCTCCCGGGCTATATGGTCCTCAGAGGTTGGCTCATAATAAACTCACCGCAATTTTGATTTATAGATTGGTTATGGATTATTTGCGTCGACATTCTATTTGTCCCTCCAGTATCTAAACACAGTACTCGACACCTTTGGGGCACTCAGAAAATGTTTGATGAGTGAATAAGTATGTGGGAGACCACACTGGCTGGAGCAGAAGGGGCATTTCAGGGAGTGGTAGAAAATTCATTCACATTCCTACCATAATAGTTGAGGCTGTGGGCTTTGGACCAGTGTGTCTGGGCACCAATCCCAGTTACTCCACTTTTAACTGGGGAATCTGTGCAAAGTATTTCCTCTCCGAGCCTTAGTTTCCTCATCTATAAAATGCGGCTACTGATAACTCCTGTCTCATAGGGTTTTAGTGAGATTTAAATGCATTAACTTATTTAAATTACTTAGAAGAGCTCCTGGCACATAGTAGGCACTTAAATGTTAGCTGTTATGTTATCATTATTGCTCTTATATCTGAGCAATACTCTGGTTTTGAAAAGATGTCTTCATAATATAGTTGATCCTCATTATTTGTGGATTCCGTGTTTGCACACTTGCCCACTAGCTAAAATGTACTGGCAGCCCCCAAATCAACATTCACAGGGCTTTCATGTCCATTTGCAGATATGCACAAAGTGGTGAAAAATTTGGACGTGCACTGGACGTTTCACTGGACGTGCACGTTCCCAGCTGAGGGGGAACAAGGTGACGTTCTGCCCTCGTTTCAGCCCATACTGTAAACAAGTGTCCTTCTTGCAGTCTATTTAGTGCTTCATGTTTTATCTTTTTGTGCCTTGTGTTGGTGACTTTGCTGTTTAATATGTCCCCCATGTGTAGTGCTGCAATGCTGCCTGGTGTTGCTCAGGGCAAGAGGCTGTGACGTGTCTTTACAGAGAAAGTATGTGTGTTTGACAAGCTTCTTTCAGACACGAGGTACAGTGTTGTTGGTGTGAGTTCAATGTTAATATATCAATAATATATATTAAATAATGTGACTTTAAAGAGAAACAGAGAACAAAGTCATGTTTTGATCCATTGAAGAAAATGTGACTAAGGCTTGCATGACCCTAACCCTGCATTTCCCATAGGAGCAGTAGGTCATATTCACCGATTCAGTGTTCACAGTGACTTTATAGAATGTCACACTGTGCATAACGAGCATCACTGTGCATATCTTGTGTAATCCTCACATACTCCTTTATAGCAGACAGGATAGGGAACAGGGTGTTCACATTCTACAGGCTATTACAGACCTTATGAGCCAAGTAGAGAATTTAAAATGTCTTGTGCTCAGCATAAGAGCCATGAGTTTTTGAACGAGGCGCTCGATGATGAACTGATGTTTAAAGAATTACCTGGCAAGAGATTGTAGTATCAAGAGGAAAAGGGAGAACTGAGCCGGGAAGGAGGACCAGCTTATAAACTCTCCAAGTATTCCCATTGCTAAGTGAGGAGATTCGGAGCTAAGGTGCTGATGTGATAAAGAAAATGTAGTGGCCAAAGGATGAAATAATGGATTTGGTAACCATACATAGGGTGTAAGTTAGGCTGTGGTTCTCAAAGTGAGTTCCCTGGACCAGCAGCATCAGCATCACCTGGGAACTGGGTAGAGATGCAAATTCTCAGGTTCTGTTGCAGATCTGCTGAACTGGAAACTCTGGGATGGGGCCCAGCAATCTGGGTTTCAACAAGGCCTCCAGGTGCTTCTGGTGTCCATCAAGTTTAAGAGCCAATGAATTAGAAAATGATTCCCACACATCACCATGCCCAGGTAAGCTGCAAGGCAGGGAAGTGGTATTTGTTTGGAGGATAAGATGCATTTTAAATTTTAGGAAAGGGGCCGGCCCCATGGCTTAGCGGTTAAGTGTGGGCACTCTGCTACTGGCAGCCCGGGTTCGGATCTGGGCGCGCACCGACACACTGCTTCTCCGGCCATGCTGAGGCTGCATCTCACATACAGCAACTAGAAGGATGTGCAACTATGACATACAACTATCTACTGGGGCTTCGGGGAAAAAAAGAAAAAAGGAGGAGGATTGGCAATAGATGTTAGCTCAGAGCCGGTCTTCCTCAGCAACAAGAGGAGGATTAGCACGGATGTTAGCCCAGGGCTGATCTTCCTCACACACACACACACAAAAAAATTTTAGGAAAAAGTAGTTCAGTGTCTGTATCATCGTAAGGATTCCAGAGATGCCATTTTAGCTCTCTGCATGTGAAGCTCTTTTGTCCGCAATATGATCTCCTTTACAGAGCCCTTGGTAAGTTAATTACCACTTACCACATGTTCTGAGAGTCCCTTCTTTCTTGAAATCCCCTTTCAGACGTGAAAATGTACTTTATTTTTGTGCACAGTCTCCTCTATTTTAAATCTGGATTTCTCTTCCTATAGAATCATGTATGGCACATGCAACCTTACTGTAAATTTGGAATGCCATTGGTTTGTTCCAAAACCTTAGAATGTTTTAGAATTTAGAGCCTGCTGATTAGAGAATTTATATGCTTCTGTGTAGGACTCATATTTTTCAGATGTCTAGAGGTATCCCAACTTCCAATTAATGTGGCCTTAGATTTAGCAGAACTTGAAAATATGAATATAGTAGAAAATGAATTATGTCTCTCATATTAACATTTACAAAATAAATGATCACAATGTTAACTTACTAATAAGCAATTTCTATATTCTAGGCTCGGAAAGTATCTCGCTTACATAATAAACATGACAAAGTTTCAAAGAGGAGCCAATTAACTTTTCAACAAAAGCTTTACTTGAGTGTATCTTGCCTTCCTTTTTGACAGTTTTAGCTTTAATGTTACAGTAATGTTTTCTTTTCCTGGGAATGAGATAATCTTGTATTTGGTGAACATTTTAATTTTTAATGGCCACTTGTATTTTGTGACATGCACGTGTTCAAATAATCTATGAGAACTGACAATTACCACCCATATATAAGATTATACAGGAATGGAAGAATTTTGGCTGACTTACTGTATATAATTGTTCAGCCAAAGCAGATGGCAGACTCTACCACTTACAATGATTTAGGGGTTTGAAGCAGTATTTTTAAATACAAATAGTCTCAAAATTGATAATATATAAAGTATATTACTTACTGTGTTAACTAACCAAAATAGTTAAATTTGTTATCTCTCCTCCATTTATAAGGATGCACCTATTATACAGATTCTGTACAAAACTGCAAAGATCACTTTTTTCCTTTTCAAAATTTATTTATTTTAATAGAGTGAGAACTTTAATGTTGGGTAAACTGTTACACAATTACTGGAAATGTTGAGAGTCTTTTGGAAAAGCGTAGAAGTCTAAAGATAATGCAAAGTACATTTATCCAATGTCAAGTCCTTTGAGTCTCTGTCTAGTTGTACCCTGAAGAGATGGAAGATTAAGTACCAGCACACAAGGGGACACATTGCTAACTTGAGGCCTCCCATGGACCACAGAGTGCCTGGCAGATTCTTGGAGATTAAATCTGAGCTTTGTCCATGGGTGGGGCCTGAGAGGAGGATTTTGCCTAAATGACTAGAGAATAGACAACTTTTATTATTGATAATAAGTAATACCATGTAAATTTCTTTATAAATCTATGAATAAAATAAAAAAATTATAACCCATATAGAAATCAACTCTTACTGACAAACCCCACAGCCTTCACTAGAGAGCTCAACAGAAAATGTCTCAGCTGACTGTGAATTGGTCTTCTCTGAAAGCCAGCCAGCCCTTCACTGATAGCCCTGGATAAGGACGGCCAGATACAATTCTTTGAAGATGTTTAGTGGAATTCAGAACTAAAAATCCTACCTCCAGTTGGCTCCTCTGTGAGAATGGATGGCTGGTCTTATTTCACAGGCTGGGCAGTTGAGGTTTCAGATGAGTTTATTTGCCCTATTCCCCAGGGATGGAAAAGGAGGACTGTGACACTGATTCAGGGCTGAGAGTTTGCAGGTAAAGATAGGGTCATAGAGAGGAATAAAGATTTCAGAAAATTGTTTTTTTCTTCTCTACAGTGGAAGTAATTTAAGAAACAAATAGTCTCTCACTCCAACTTATCTTCCCTGTTCTCTATCTGTAATATCGCTGTAAAAATTCCCTCTACAAAAATTTCAGTCTTTTTTTCTTTGCAGTCTATTATCATCTTTATGAATTCTTTGACTTCACCACCTTCTTGGCACCACAACGCTAGCCATTGAGATATTATTATAGATTTAGTTTTGCAATTTCATCCTCTGATCTCTATTTCCTCTGCCATTTCTTAGTTTTAGTTCTTATTGTATCTTATGCTTGAAAACATTTGAAGCTTACAGAGTATATCAGTTCCTTATCTTCTCAACGTTTTATTATCTAAGTGCCCTCAACTATCACTTTTTTAAAAAAAGAAGTGAAATACATAATAGAACAATACATTGTAATAAAGGGACCACTTATAAAATTAAGTTCAATCTGAAATCCCTCCCTAGTTAACAGAGACCATCTCTTAAAATTCAACAGGCTTTAGTTTCGGCAGGGTCAGTTTATCAATGATTTCTGGATGTTTTAAACCACATGAGATAAATATAGTGTAAGGTAAAATTGTTAATCTTGCAGAAGTTATAGAATTTCCTGATGGTTATGGAAGTTGATGGCATAATAAATGTGTATATGTGTGTATGTATAAATCTCTTCCAAAGGAAGCAGAACCGAGAGGGAGTCTTCCCTTGAATGAGGGGAATTGCACCAGGAGATATATGCAAGCTTGAGTCTTTTGCCTTAAAGCATTCCAAAATTTGTGCATAGCCCATACAGGAGAAAAACTACAGTCTTACTTGTAATGTTAGAGGATGTATTTTGGAGCTGGCAGAGTAGCTGGAAAATTAGGGAAGAAATTCTGCAAGGGAGGGAGCCACAACCGGAAAATGTTAAAATATGTATGAAAGTGTGTCCCACACAAACACCAAATTGGCAGATCTTTGAACAACACACATGCAGTGTAGGCCCCAGGGGGCCTAGTGTAAAAACAGCAGTTGGAATATGAAAGAACTGAATGAGGATTTCAGCTATGGCCACTGTAAAGGAGAGAGGATTGGAGTTTCAGTCCAGCCAAGTTAAATCCCTGTTAGCAAAATAACAACACTCTTCAAAGGAATACAATAGAATCCAGAGTCTCTATAACTATCATCCATGGTTTCCAGTACATAATTTAAAAAATCGTGAGATTTGAAGAAATAGAAAAATATAATCCATACACGACAAAAAGCAGGCAGTAGAAACTATCTCCAAGGTGTTGCAATTAGCAGAGAAAGATAAGAAAGCAGCTTTTATAAAGAAAAATATTGTCATAATGAATGAACAGATCTGGAAACTCAGCAGAGAAATGGAAATTACAGAAAAGAACCAAATAGAAAGATGAAATAAAAAAATACTTTTGAGTTTACCAATAGATTAGAAACAGTAGAAGAAACATGAATATAGAGCAATAGAAATTATCCAGTCTGAAGAAAAGAAAGTAAAAATTTTGAAGAAAAATGAAGAGATCCTTACAACCTGTGAGATGATTGAGTCCCCAGCCGAGAGAGGAGAGACAGAAAATTAAATGAGGCAGAAAGATAAATCAATAAGTAATAGCACAAAACTTCCAAAATTTGGTGGAAAATCTAAAATTTTAGATCCAAGAAAGTCAGGAAACCCACAAAATAAAATACAAAATAAAACCATACCTAGGTACATGATAGTCAAGATGCTAAAATCCAAAGATAAAATGAAAATTTTGAAAGCAGTCAGGGAAATACATATATACAGGGGAAGACATTACATACAGGGAGAAATAATGTGACTAATGGATGATATATTACCAAAAACAAAAGAGACAAATCAACAACAAAATGACATCTTTCAAGTGCAGAAATAAAACCCAAAAGTCAACACAGAAATCTATATTTAGCAGAACTCACTTTCAAAAACAAAACAGAAGCCAAAATAAGAGACTGCACACCTATTAGGTGGCTAAAATAAAAAATAAAATTGCAAACACCAAGTGTTGCTGAGGACTAGGAGCAACTAGAATTGGGAATGCAACATGATAGTTGCATTTGGAAAACAGTTTAGCAGGTTCTTATAAATTTAAGCATACACTTATTATATGACTCAGCTATCCCACTCCTATGTATTTTCTGAAGCAAATTGAAAACTAATGTTTAAACAAAAATCTTTGTGTGAATCTTCATGGCCATTTTATTCATAATTGCCAAAAGCTGGAAATAAACAAAATGTCCTTCATCAGGTGAATGGAGAAAGAAACTGTGGTGCATCAGTACATTAGAATACCACTTGGCAATAAAAAGGATAAACTCTTGATTCACACAACAACATGGATGAATCTTGGATGCATATCTCTAAATGAAGGAAGCCAGATTCAACAGGCTATATAGTATATGATTCCATTTATATGACTTTCTAGAAAAGGCAGAATTTCAGGGATGGAAAATGATCAGTGGTTGCCAAGGGATGGAGTGGGGGAAGCGGTTGACTACAATGAGACAGTATGAGAGAATTTTGGGGGTGAAAGAAACAGCTTTGTGTGGCACTGTGGACGTGGAGACATGACCATAAAATTTTCAAAACTCATAGAACTGTACACCGCAAAGAATGAATTTTACTCTGCAAATTTTAAAAATCAATCAGCATGCTGGGGAACTCAGATGGAATGCAGTGACAAATGAATGTCACTGTATTACAAGCATGTGACATAACCACACAGAAGGGGTGGGGATGAAAGGTCCTGACCTAAGTAACTTTGGAAGACAGTGTTTTGATGGGATACTGTAAAACTAAAGTACTGGAGACAAACACTGTACTCTAGGTGGTAAATTTGTTTTTCATAAGGGTATGAATTAGCGATTCTGAAACTAGTTGACACATTAGTAAATATATTGTAGCTAACTGGAGCTAAGTTTCTCACTGTTGGTGAAAGAAGTTACAAATAAACAAAAGGAGAATGCTAGAATAAACTCTGTGGTGCTGGATTGGAGTTGGAAGTATCAGTATGAATCCATATCTCTTTTCATATATCTATCCAGATAGATAGATAGATTGATAGATAGAGTTTATATTCATATATACAGTTCCAAGCTCTGCTGAGAGGGTCTAGAAGCAGTGACACCCTAGTATCAATGAGCACATTTAGCTCCCAGATCTTGGTTTCTAAATATCATTCTCCAATAAAAAGAACCAGGTTTTCTTGGAGAAATGGCTAATACTAGAGCTGGGGATGGAAAATACAAGATGAGCCTGGAGCATCTTGTAGTGCCAGAAAGTAGGAAAGTTCTTTTAAGAAAAAACACAGAAAGTGATGAGATGTGTCAAAAGGAATCAATCTGAAAGACTTCCCAATGGCTCAAGTTGGAAAACTGTGAGCAACAAAATAAATAATGGTAGCATTGAATTATTACCCAGAGAATAAAATAAATATCCATGAGTCTATACTGATATAAAAAAGATTACGGAAGAAAGGAAGAAAAAAAGGGGGAAAATAGAATGAGAGAAAGAGACAAAGAAAGGAAGAAGGGGGGGGGGGAATCTTCCTCACAGAATTCCAAATAATAAATGTGGCTGGATAGCATGAAATAGAAAATCGCCACTAGAACACCACAGTAACAATTACTGTGGGCAAGACTGACTGATGAATGCAAAAACTGTGAGTGAAACTTAAAGAAGAAACAGTACATTTGCAGATCCTCAAAGCATCTCCCTCCAAATACTTAACTTTTTTCTCTTAATTTCTTTAAAAGACCTATGACTATTTAAAGCAAAAATTATAACACTGTATTGTGGGATTTATAACATGGATAGATGTAAAATTTATGACAATAGCACAAAGGACAGACAGAGGTAAATGGAACTGTTCTGTAACAAGGCTTCTATATTTTACATTGATTAAACTGGTGCACTATTGAGTCTAGGTAGGCTGTGCTATGTTAAAGATGCATACTGTAATCTGGACCTACCACTAAAAACTGCAAAGGTGTGTCACTTAAATGCTAATAAAGGAATTAAACAGCATACAAAAAGGATTTGTATAAGAATGTTTGCAGGAGATGACCTGCACATCCCCAGGAGAAAGACGAGTGCACTGTGGGGCATCCACAGAGCAGAACGCCCTCAGCTGTGCGGAGGAGCAAACGCTGACACACACATGCTGGGTGAGTCTCTTCCACCTCGTGCCGAGGGAGGCAAGCTGGACAGAAAACAATACACGTGGGATGATTTCAGCCAAGATGAACCTATGGTGAAAAAACCAGAACAGTGGCTGCCTCGGGGGAAGGAAAAAATTGCCTGGGAAGGAACAGGAAGGAGTTTTCTGGGGGTGATGGAAATAATCTATTCTTAAAGGGGTGAAGGTTATATGGGCATTTTTATTTACCAAAACTTTATGATTGAGACTTGTGCTTTTCAGTGTGCGTACATCTTACCCCCCCGCACACACACAAAAAGGACTAAAAGAATAATAAAGTCAGGTGGGAATGGGAAGGAGTGTGGATGAAACAAAAATGGCAGGCTATAAGTAGTTGTTGAAGCTGGGTGATGGGCCTACTATGCTATTTTGTTTATTTTGTATACTGTTTAAATTTTTCTGTAATAAAACACTTGTATAAGAAGACAAACTCAATATACAGTGTTCACTGGTAAGATATCGGTTACCTTTGGGGAGGAAGGAGGGAGCAAGGGATTGTTGGGGCCTGAGTGAAGCTGGTGCTAGTTCTTGGTCACAGGAGTGTGTTCACTTTGTAATAATTCTTTGAGGTTTACATGGATGACCTCTGCATATATTTCTGTACTCATGTTATACATCAACAAATATTTTAAATCCTGCATATTTGCACAAAGATACTAACTCAATATCTCAGAATAACAGCAGTGTTTTGTTTTAAAGTGGAACACATTCACTCATGACGTTATCAGATGGATTTTAATATTCCCAAGTATATATTAATGCCCTCACCCTTGCATGGAGCCCTGGGTCTTTCCATTTTTGCCTCAATTTGGCAAGTGGTGTGGCTTTGAGTTTTTATGATGCAATCTTTTCCCAGCAAGGTCCACCCCCACGATGATGCTCACCAAGGCCTTGACACCTAGCACAGTGCCATGTTCACAGCATGCACTCAAGACCTGTGGGACTGGGTTGAATGAGGAACAAAACGAGGAGCAACGATGTTCGTAACTTATATCTAGGTGCCATATCGTGACTTAGGAAATTGGTAGGATTTTTCGATAGACTTGCTATGCCTTCTAATTTTTCCTATTTAAAACAATGGGAAATAGAGTCTCAGAGTTCTTTCTCAGAGAAAGTCTGACATTTCAAGCACAGATTACTGACAACTATTAATGGCATATGACTTTCCCACCTCATCTTAGTTTTAAGTTTTTAATTCCTTACCTTGGAAATGACCTAACTTTGCTTCTTCCAAATCTTGTGGTAATACTGATGCTTCAGAAGTTGGACCACGGATATTCTGCTGTTGCGTGTCCTCTCTGCAAAGAAGTGGAGCTGTGCATCCCAGTCTGAGAAGGGTTTGGTCCTGTGGTATTTAGAGTCAATCAGAGAAGCTAAATGGAAAAATGACTTAGGAGAATTATCACCATAACGCCCAAGAGCAACAAATTATTTTTCTTAATTATTTTGCGATTCTGAGGGTATATTTAAAAAGGGATATTAAAACTGGTTCCCAAGGAGCCAGCCCTATACTAGAGCAGAAATTGCATATTACCTTCCTACACAAACTTGCCTAACGTTGTGGGAAGGACCAACGGGAAGTTTTGGTGTTGTTGCCTGTGTTAACAAGGCCAAGAGGTCCACACTTACATAAGGAAGTCCAGTGAACAAGCCTGCGTGCATCGTCGGAGAAGGGACATGCGCGTGGTCCCCTGAAGTGGCTTAGGGGTCACTTACCAGTGCACCTGAGTTTCCTGTCTGTATAATGCAGGAATTGGGGCTGCCCACTGTGATGTTTTCTCCTTTTTATAACATGGCTCAGGGCAGTCCTTCTAAGATGCCTGACCAAGGTATGGGCCCTTCTTGCAGGCGGGTTCCAAAGAGGATCTCTGCAGCGACCCTGACCATGGAGTCCAGAGGGAGGATCATGGCAGCCTGGAGGGATCGAGGGTATGATAGGACAGGTGGCCTTGAAAAGGCAAATTCCAGGATCCCAGTCACCCGGTATTTCCATTTTAGATATTGAATTTACATTTCAAATACCGGCCAGGGAGCTTCCACGAGGGCTGCAAGCATCGTCAGCAACAGCCAGGCTGGTGAGCCCCACCCCTACCTGAGTACTGCCTCAAGGGATGCGGCCCAACCACCCTGCACATACTCTGGGTGGTGGACAGGGCATGGAGGGTGGGCATGGTATAGAGAAGAGGCAGGGTAGAGGGTGGGGTGGAGAAGCAGAGTGGGGCCCAGTGGTGGAGGGACAATGAGGGAGTTGGGCCCCCTAGCTGTGCCTGCTGGGAGCTTTTGTCTCTTAACGGCTCCCAGCCAGCAGCCTGAAGGGCTGCAGGACTACAACTCCCAGGACGCTCTGGGCACGGGGCGGTGCTTAACCCTGGGGAGAGGAGGAGGGCAGTGTGCTCTTTGCCAAGGACCAAACTGCCCTGGGCTGAGGACTCTGGTTCTTCACCTGCTCCACGTGGACTGAGTCTCAGAGGGATGTGATGGGACGAGCGGGACCAGTGAGTTAGGAAGCTGTGGTGGCTGCATGGGCAGCCTCGGGCCTGCAGAGTGCAACTGCTTTTGTCCAAAATAGAAGCTGGACCTGCGCCTCTTCTCCACTGCCTCACTCCTCTGCTTGATTCCTCCTCCTACCTGCATGCCTATGGGTCTTTCCACAACCTCCTACCTAGTCCAGGGCCAGGTGCTTCTCTAAACTGCTTATGGGAACTGGTTTGACATCCTAGAAACTTTACACTTTGCCTGCTGCCATCTGCTTTCTCCAGCAAAAGTGCAATCATTTCATCAGCTTTTGAGAGAAATTCGCTCCTGTGGCCCCTCTTGCAAGCACAACTTAAGAACTGTGCAGGGTGGTAACATTGGCTGTTGCTTGCCTTTTTTGCAGATGTGGAAGTTGAGACATCCATGAAGTTAATCATTGGTTTCCCTAGGAGCTGCTGAGAGCAGAGGAGAACAACCCATTTCCCAGGCAGGTATCCAGTAGAACGTTTTCATCAACACATTCTAGTGCAGATGCCTCTGAAACAGCATCCTTAAGATGAGAATAGCTTAAGCATTTTGCCCTTTTGATTGATAACCTAATGTCAGCCCAGGCATGAGTGGCCAGTCTCTCAGGGACATGGGTGATGACTCTGATCCCTCAGGAAGAGACCGGTGGTCCAGATTTGGGAGAGGGATGTTCAAGGTAGACAGCACTTGGGCAGCATTTGAAACCCGTCAGCTTTAACATCTCTGCTTTGGATTCTGGCAAGGTTCCAGGATAAACATGCTTAGGGATAGTCAGATGTACCGTATTCTTTAAAAATTGATTAGATTGATGAAAGGAACAGAGCATAAAATATCCTGCTTATTTGCAAAAGATGAAATGCAACCAAGACCTTCTTGTTAATGTTTTTCTGCTCATTCTCTTGACTGTACTGTATGCTTGAACGCAGAAACAAAAAACTTGAATTGCCAAATTCTCTTTTCCTGATATTGGTAAATTAACTTAAAAGTTTTAGTGAAAGCTGTGGAGGAGTGGTTAGCAGCTTTCATGATTTACGCCCTCCCTAAAAATCTGGGTGTTGATCTACATTAAAAAACGTCCTTGTTTATATTACACAGCCCAATAGGTTACATTTCCGATTCCTGAATGTGGCATATTATCAAAACAACTGAAAAACCTGGTTATGGAAACTGGACCCTGTCATTTTGTCAAGAATTGCCTCTTTATGAATTAGTGAAAAGTGAATTCTTTAACATTTTTGTAAAGAACGGAAGAGAAACTCTGTAGTGTCTCTGAATGTGGCAAGGCGGGGAATTCTCGTTAGACCACATCCTCGGGTTCTTCTCTCATGTTCAATAGGCCCAACTGATAGTCCATGTGGTCAGGTGTAGTGCCACTCCCCTAGTCCCCAGTGTTCCATCCCACACTGGCCTGTGCCCTCTTCAGGGGGTTCTGATGACACTCTTCCACAAATGTTGGAAAGAGACATTGTAAGATGAGGATATTCATCATCTTGAAACAAGGATTAATGTTGAGGAAAGTCTCGGGGTCTGTGTGCTCTGATGCACTGCTGTTGGGGTGTGGCTGCAGTGACCACTGTGCTCCCAGCAGTCCCCACAATTGTTGTCTCAGACGTTTGATCTCCTGGCGCAACCACAGCAGCTGTTGACAGAGCTGGGCGCTCATCGTGGTGCAGTGTCTTCTGTCATATTTTGTGGCTCTGACCCTCTTCTGCTTGCCTCCTTCCCATTCCTATCTTCTGCGTTGATTGCTTTGTAGTTGTTTCCTAGGAGCCACTGTTTGTAACTGTATTTCACAGCGTCTTTAGGGATCCACCCTCACTACACGAGTCACTGTACAACAGCCCCTTATCCTGGTGTAGCCCGTGTTCATCATCTCCAGTGGAGCTGTGAAGAACCCTGCTTACTTGGAGCTCCTCTCATTCTCATGCTGCTGGGGCTGTTATGAAGCTGGGCATCTCGTCTTTGGTCTCATCAACATTATTCTTTTCATCGATTATTTTGAAGTCGGATACGACTTTGTTAATAATGTGGACACTGGCTGTCACAGGCACTTTTATGTATCTTCCCCAACAGCTCTGTGAAGTAGGTCTGTGATCCACATATTACAGGGGGGACACTGTGGCTCAGAGAGGTCAAGTAGCTTCCTTCACTTCACACAGTTTCTTGGTACATTTTGAGTCTCCTCCTGGAACTCTGCCTCTCAGGAGTGTGCACTTAGCTGGTGTTCCACTTTGTGCCTCTCTGCCAGACCCCCTCAAGGCACACGCCCCATCCTGAGTCCATTGTCTGCTTGATGGCAGTCACCCTGCACAAACAGGCTCTGGGCAGGGAGTGGACTAGCGGTGCGTGGTCCTCAGGCTTACCCTGGGCAGGTTCTAGGTTCATTGCGAGAGCTGGAGCAGTGGAAGATACTGACCGTCATTCACCTGGAAGGTTTGTTATGTAGAAATACTCCACTGACTTTTTGCAGGTGTCATGTCTTCTTTGTCTTCATTGCTCCTCTGGGCTTCTCCTACAGTCCATGCTGTGCAGTAACATACATTACAGAGACTAGTGAACATAATACTGTTGCCCTGCACCAACGGTCACATCACTCATTTTTCTAATTGTGAAAGAAATACATTCTGTAAAAAAAGTCAAATTACACAGATCTATGTTGAGTAAAGTGAAACCTTCCCCTTTCATCCCCTTCCCTGCAAACTGGCTCCCCTACTCAGAAGGAACTATTGTTAAGAGGTTGGGGTTTATCCTTCTGGACATTTCTTATGAATTTATAAATACACATAAAGATTTTTTAACATAAATTACATAACTGCATCTTTTTGCAATTTGCTGTTTCCTAAACCATATATCATAGACGTCTCTCCTTATCCGTGCACGTCACTCTAACTTAGCTTTTTAGATGTTTTAGAGCTATTCAAAGAACAGGAATACCATGATCTGTTTATTTCTTCTTCAATAGAGATGGGATGATATCCAGTTTCATTATTATACATAATGCCGCAGTAAGATCCTGTTATGGAATTTATTACACTGCTATTCAACCGCTCAATTTGCTTTGTTTCCCTTTAGTCGGAGACTATGATATATTTTTAACATTTTTATGGGAATTATTTTATAGGGAAATTAATTTTATCACTGAATAAAGACATTTATGGAGAAACTGCACTTCAAGGTCATCCATCCCAGTATTCTGGAGAAAAATCATGAAACTTAGAAGGTATTCTGCTTGCTCCATCACATTCTAACAAGTCATGTTAACAATTTAAAGTTGAATCTTTGACTAGCCTCTACTTTCTCTGTTCAGAAGAAGGATGACTTTTTCGTGTCTTGAAAACTTCTGACTCCAGGGGCTCTCAGTTGGGCTTCAGAGAGGATAAGATATTGGTGTTGTATCTGTTTCTCTTCAGCTGTAGGCTGCATCTTCTAAAGATCATAGAATTGAATATGGTCCAATAGATATATATGATTTGGGTCAAAAATTCAAAGTAATGAACCCAAGATAGGAATCTATAACTTTGGTTCTTAATAAAGAATTTCTTTTGATAGCCTCAAGTCTCTGTGATTACTAGTAAAAACTCACCTATGGGTGAAGTGATGTGGTTCTGCTGGCAATGTCTGCCTTGAACATCCATAGTTAAGTCTGCCACATCCATAGGTAGATTAGACTTGACTTCTGGAAGACCTCTGCCCTTGGTCTTTGACCTGGGAAAAATAAGAATTTTAAAAACCTGCTGTTATTAGCACTCAATGCTACAAATGCCCATTAAAGAGTGAGTTTGATTTGGTAAACCAAAGGGAGTATAAGCAGAACAAAGTCTTTAATATCTACAAATTTCAAAAAATTCTAATTTTTTAAAATATAACTCTAGGAGTGACGTCAGCATCATGGCGGAGTGAGCTTTCCCGTGAATTCTTCCCCCACAAGATACAACAAAAGCAACAGCCACAGACCAACAACGGAATCCCAGACAGTGAAAACCTAGAGTGGAGGGATCCACACTGCCGCACATCTGAGAGCCGAACGTGCTGGGCCCCCAGAGGAAGTGGGGAGAGGTAAGGAGAACTCCGCTCCCTCCCCATCAGAGCAGCGATCCCGGTCCACGCGGCTCCCAGAGAGGGGGGAGGGGCGGCCCTCGGCGGGAAACTGTAGCTCTTCGGGCTCTCTCAGCCAGTGGGAAACTCCCGCACAGAGGGCTCAGAGGAGCCACAGGGCTGCCATCAACATCTGAGCACCCCAGAGAGCGGATAAAGAGGGGCAAATGAGAAGCCTCCCACGTCAGGGACCCAGAGGGCAAAAGAGAGAGCTCCCCCCTCCCCGCAACCCGGAGTCTGCAGCTTGACCAGACCTAGCGATCCGAGGCAGACCTGAACAAACTGGACTGGACCCGTGGATCGCAGTGGGGAAAAAACAAAACAAAACAAAACTGCGGATCGCAGCAGAAAAACTGGGGCAGAGTGCAGGGGGCTTAGACTACACAGCCCTTTACCACCAGACAGTGGCGGCAGGTGGAAATTGCAACCAGAGACTTCCAGGATGAGGAAAATCAAAACCAACACAGGAACCACAATGCAAAAATATGTGAAATCACCAGACCAGAAACAAAATGACAAGCACCCAGAAATCAACCCCGAAGACACAGAAATCCATAAACTAAATGACAGAGATTTCAAAATAGCTATCATAAAAACACTCAACGAAATACGAGACAACACAGACAAACAATTCAATGAGATTAGGAGTTTCTTCACAAAAGAGATTGAAATCATAAAGAAAAACCAATCAGTGCTGATGGAGATGAAGAACACAATGGAGGAGATAAAGGAGAATCTGGAATCTTTAAAGAACAGAGCTGACAATATGGAGGAAAGAATTAGTACTTTAGAGGATAGGAATACAGATATACTCCAGATGGAAGAAGAGAGAGAACTAAGACTAAAAAGAAATGAAGAAAGACTCCGAGAAATATCTGACTCTATTAGAAAATGTAACATAAGAATTATAGGTATTCCTGAGGGAGAGGAGAGGGAAAGAGGAACAGAGAGCCTATTCAAGGAAATAATAGCTGAAAATTTCCCAAATCTGGGGAAGGAGCAGGAAATACCAGTAAGCGAAGCCAACAGGACGCCTATATATATTAACAGACAAAGGCCTTCACCACGACTCCTAGTGGTAAGGCTAGCCAGGGTCAACGACAAAGAAACAATATTAAGGGCAGCTAGACAAAAACAAAAAATAACGTACAAAGGAACTTCCATCAGGCTCTCAGCGGATTTCTCAACAGAAACTTTTCAGGCTAGAAGAGACTGGAATGATATATTCAAAATACTAAAAGACAAAAACTTTCAGCCAAGAATACTCTATCCAGCAAAAATATCCTTCAAATATGATGGAGAAATAGTAACTCTCCCAGATAAACAAAAGCTAAGGGAGTTCATGGCCACGAGACCCCCACTACAAGAAATACTCCAGAAGGCCCTCAGGCCTGAAAAAAAGAAGAGAAAGGGAACACAAAGCTTGGAGTAAGGAGAAAAGTAGGAAGACAAAATCAGAGAAATAGTAGATCTTTACCGGAATAGGCTAGCAACCACTTAAATACTAAACTCAAAGATCAAAGGAAGAAATTCACCAAAAATAAATTTAACCTCATCACTGTAAACACACAGCCACAACACAAGATAGAATAAGGTATAACAAGAGCAACTTAGAAGGGGAAGAGGAAAGTGACTGAATTGACTTAGTATAAGGAAATAGGAGGCTATCAGATAATGGACTATCTCATACACAAGATTTTTTGCCCAAACCTCAAGGTAACCACTAAACAAATAATCAAATTAAAACCACATATGATAAACAAAGAGAAAACTAGAAGAATCATAAGACAGAACAACCAAACTGAATTGGCAGTCCAAAACAAATGGGACAAGAAACAAAGGAAATGCAAAAGAACCAGAAAATAAGTGACAAAACAGCAACATTCAGCCCTCATATTTCAATAATTACCCTAAATGTAAATGGATTGAACTCTCCAATCAAAAGATACAGAGTGGCAGGATGGATGAAAAAGCAAGACCCAACAATATGCTGCCTTCAGGAAACACATCTTAGCACTAAAGACAAGCACAGGCTCAGAGTGAAAGGATGGAAGACAATACTCCAAGCTAATGGCAAACAAAAGAAAGCAGGTGTTGCCATACTCATATCAGACAAAGGAGACTTCAAGATAAAACAGGTTAAGAAAGACAAAGAAGGGAAATATATAATGATAAAAGGGACACTCCATCAAGAAGACATATCACTTATAAATATATATGCACCCAACATAGGAGCACCAATGTACATAAAACAACTATTAACAAACCTAAAAGGAGAAATCAACAACAACACAATAATAGTAGGGGATCTTAACACCCCACTTACAGCAATGGATAGATCATCCAGACAAAAAGTTAATAAAGAAATATTAGACTTAAATGAAAAACTGGACGAGATGGACCTAGTAGACATATACAGAGCACTCCACCCAAAAACAGCTGACTACACATTCTTCTCAAGCGCGCATGGAACATTCTCTAGGATAGACCATATGTTGGGAAACAAAGCAAGCCTCAATCAATTTAAGAAGATTGAAATCATAACAAGCATCTTTTCAGACCATAAGGCTATGAAACTGGAAATGAACCAGGAAAAAAAAACTGGGAAAGTGACAAAAATGTGGAGATTAAACAACATGCTACTGAACAACCAATGGATCATTGATGAAATTAAAGGAGAAATCAAAAACTATCTGGAAACAAACGAAAATGATAACATGCCATATCAAACCATATGGGATGCAGCAAAAGCGGTCCTGAGAGGGAAACTCATAGCGATACAAGCCCACCTTAACAAACAAGAAAAAGCCCTAATAGGCAACCTTAAATTGCACCTAACAGAACTAGAAAAAGAAGAACAAACAAAGCCCAAAGCCAGCAGAAGGAGAGAAATAATAAAAATCAGAGCAGACATAAATGATATTGAGACCCAAAAAACAGTAGAAAGGATTAATGAAACAAAGAGTTGGTTCTTCGAGAAGATAAACAAAATCGACAAACCCTTAGCCAGGCTTACTAAGAAAAAAAGAGAAAAGGCTCAAGTAAATAAAATTAGAAATGAAAGAGGAGAAATTACAATGGATACCATGGAAATACAGAGGATTATAAGAGAATACTATGAGAAATTATATGCCAACAAATTGGACAATCTAGAAGAAATGGATAAATTCTTAGACTTATACAACCTCCCAAAATTGAACCAAGAAGAAATGGAGAATCTGAATAGACCAATAACAAGTAAAGAGATTGAAATAGTAATCAAAAACCTCCCAAAAAATAAAAGTCCAGGACCAGATGGCTTCTCCAGTGAATTTTACCAAACATTCAAAGAAGATTTAATACCCATCCTCCTCAAACTATTCCAAAAAATAGAGGAAGATGGAACACTTCCTGAATCATTCTATGAGGCCAACATCACCCTGATACCAAAACCAGACAAAGACAATACAAAGAAAGAAAATTACAGGCCAATATCGCTGATGAACATTGATGCAAAAATCCTCAACAAAATATTGGCAAACCGAATACAACAATATATTAAAAAGATCATACACCATGATCAAGTGGGATTTATACCAGAGACGCAGGGATGGTTCAACATCCGCAAATCAATCAACGTGATACATCACATCAACAAAACAAAGAATAAAAACCACATGATCGTCTCAATAGACGCAGAGAAGGCATTTGACAAGATACAACATCCATTTATGATAAAAACTCTCAATAAAATGGGAATAGAAGGAAAGTACCTCAACATAATAAAGGCCATATATGACAAACCCACAGCTAACATCATACTCAACGGGGAAAGACTGAAAGCCATTCCTCTGAGAACAGGAACGAGGCAGGGCTGCCCACTCTCACCACTCCTGTTCAACATAGTACTGGAGGTTTTGGCCAGAGCAATTAGGCAAGAAAAAGGAATAAAAGGAATCCAAATAGGTAACAAAGAAGTGAAACTCTCACTATTTGCAGATAACATGATTGTATATATAGAAAACCCTAAAGAATCTGTTGGAAAACTGTTAGAAACAATCAACAACTACAGCAAAGTTGCAGGGTACAAAATCAATCTACAAAAATCAGTTGCATTTCTATATGCTAATAATGAACTAACAGAAAGAGAGCTCAAAAAGATAATACCATTTACAATTGCATCAAAAAGAATAAAATACCTAGGAATAAATCTTACCAAGGAGGTGAAGGACCTATACAATGAGAACTACAAGACATTATTGAGGGAAATCCACGATGACATAAAGAAATGGAAAGATATCCCATGCACGTGGATTGGAAGAATAAACATAGTTAAAATGTCTATATTACCTAAAGCAATCTACAGATTCAATGCAATCCTAATCAGAATCCCAATGACATTCTTCACAGAAATAGAAAAAAGAATACTAAAATTTATATGGGGCAACAAAAGACCCCGAATAGCTAAAGAAATCCTAAAGAAAAAGAGCAAAGCAGGAGGCATCACAATTCCTGACTTCAAAACATACTACAAAGCAATAGTAATCAAAACAGCATGGTACTTGTACAAAAACAGACGCACAGATCAATGGAACAGAATTGAAAGCCCAGAAATAAAACCACACATATACGGACAGCTAATTTTCGACAAAGGTGCTAAGAACATGCAATGGAGAAAGGAAAGTCTCTTCAATAAATGGTGTTGGGAAAACTGGACAGCCACGTGCAAAAGAATGCAAGTGGAACATGTGCTATCGCCATTCACAAAAATTAACTCAAAATGGATCAAAGACCTGAAGGTGAGACCTGAAACTATAAAACTCATAGAAAAAAATATAGGCAACACACTATTTGACATTGGTTTTAAAGGAATCTTTTCGGATGACATGCCTACCCAGACTAGGGAAACTAAAGAAAAAATAAACAAGTGGGACTTTATCAGATTAAAGAGCTTTTATAAGACAAATGAAACCAGAATCAAGATGAACAAACAACCAACCAGCTGGGAGAGAATATTTGCAAAACATACATCTGATAAGGAGTTGATCTCCATAATATATAAAGAACTCACACAATTGAACAACAAAAAAACAAACAACCCGATCAAAAAATGGGCAGAGGAAATGAACAGACACTTCTCCAAGGAAGATATACAGATGGCCAATAGGCACATGAAAAGATGCTCAACATCACTAATCATCAGGGAAATGCAAATCAAAACAACACTGAGATACCACCTCACGCCCGTTAGAATGGCTATAATCACCAAGACAAAAAACAACAAATGTTGGAGAGGATGTGGAGAAACAGGAACCCTCATACACAGCTGGTGGGAATGCAAAGTGGTGCAGCCTCTATGGAAAACGGTATGGAGATTCCTCAAAGAATTAAAAATAGAGGTGCCCTATGATCCAGCCATCCCACTACTGGGAATCTATCCAACGCACCTGAAATCAACAATCCAAAGAGGCTTATGCACCCCTATGTTCATTGCAGCATTATTCACCATAGCCAAGAAGTGGAAGCAACCTAAGTGTCCCTCGACTGACGATTGGATTAAGAAAATGTGGTATATATATATATACAACGGAATACTACTCAGCCATAAAAAAAGACAAAATCGTCCCATTTGCAACAACATGGATGGGCCTGGAGCGTATTATGTTAAGTGAAATAAGCCAGAAAGAGAAAGACAAACACTGTATGATCTCACTCATATGTGGAATATAAACCAACACATGGACAGAGAAAACTGGACTGTGGTTACCCGGGCAGTGGGGGTGGGGGGTGGGCACAAGGGGTGAAGGGAGTCATATATGGGGTGATGGACAAACAAAAATGTACAACCCAAAATTTCACAATGTTAGAAACCATTAAAACATCAATAAAATATATATATATATATAAAACTCTATTTTTGCCACAGTTCAAACTGTCTATATGTGAATGAAATATCCCTCTGTCCATTTCTTAAGTTGTTTCCATTGATTTGATGGATTTATCCTCTAATCTGGATTCCAAGTGTGAAAGAACATCTTGGTCCCTCAAAGAAAATAAGCCATTGAAATTTGATTTTCTTTTAGCTCGGCCTCCTACAGGTTTGAGGAATAAATTATCATGTAATGATACAATGATTTTGAAATCTAATTGTTAATTACAGGGGTGTAAGGGATGATTGAATGGTGGTTCATCCCCATGGACAGGAGTATTGTACACATGGACGTGTAAACACGATTCAGGAAGCTGCTTCAGCCCCGTGACATCCCTGAGAACCACAGTGCAGGAGGATCTAGGCACACAGCCGTCTGCCTCGATCTCCTGGGTTACATGTAGATCCAGGGGTCTAGAGAGTGGCTTCAGAGCAGCTACCTTTTAAATTTCTCCCCTTCCTTCTCTCCAGCTTATCTCAAACAGTCTTGACTATCATTTTTGTGTGTGTGAGTGAGGAAGATCAGTCCTGTGCTAACATCCATGCTAATCCTCCTCTTTTTGCTGAGGAAGACTGGCTCTGAACTAACATCTATTGCCAATCTTCCTCCTTTTTTTCCCAAAGTCCTAGTAGATAGTTGTATGTCATAGTTGCACATCCTTCTAGTTGCTGTATGTGGGACGCGGCCTCAGCGTGGCCGGAGAAGCGATGGGTCTGTGCGCGCCAGGATCCGAACCCAGGCCGCCAGTAGTGGAGTGCGTGCACTTAACCGCTAAACCACGGTGCAGGCCCCTGACTATCATATTTTAAAGTAAGACCAATTATAGTTATTTACATGAGCTGTTTGTTCATTATTGCAGAGTAATAATCAGGCATACCATTAAATATCATTTAATCTACCTAAGCAAATTTGTTCTATCTTATAATTGATTAGAACACTAAATTTAGTTCAGAGTTTGATATTCACCAAATGTGTTAATTTGCTTACAACTGCCATGTGCCTCAATCCTCTTAGAAGTGTATCTTTGGCCCATCACAAAAATTTAATGAAACAAATCATCATAAATTAAGATTATGTACTAGCTTTTGGATGATCGGGAGGCACATGGGTCCATTTTGGAAATATGCCCATCTGTCTTTGCTCCCCATGGGAAGTTTCTGGTCACTAGGTCTCCAGGTGTCTTGCACAAGCCCTAGGTCTGTAATAGCTTGGTGCCTCTCCTTCTACTTGGAGTAGAAATAAAAGAAGTCAGAGAGACTTACTGAAGTTTTGGAGACTTATGACGTCTACTATGAAGACCATCCATGCATATTGTTCTGGATAAGCTCTCTGTTCCTAAGACTACTAGTTACTTTAAGGGCTTGTCAGGAACTGTGAAAGGTCTGATATTTTACCTTACCTGCGAACCAATAAGTTAGCCTACCATGGTCTTACAGATGCTGGCAAAAGACACGAGACCCATGGGTCAGAGACAGAGGACTTGATGACACAGCAATAGCAGTGGCCAGAGTATCAGCATTTGCACCAGTTCACTAAATCCCACTTCCTACAGGGTGATACACAGTGGGCCAGGTGACATGCAGAAGGTCGCAAAATCTCAGAGCTCAAGGAACTAACTCAAATCTTTGATAACGGGCAGGAGGTCTGCTGACCTTTGGCCTGGGGTTTGTTATTTTTATTATACTGGGCAGTAAGCAAGCCTGCCCTTTGCTCCAGAGGAGGCCACTCTTTCTATCTTCCAAAGCTGATAGCTCTACACACATCCTTGAAAAGATAACCTGGTTTCACTGGCTTTCAAAGAGAAACTTGGATGAGTCTCGATCATCATTCAGTTCTTCTGTTTCCTTTATTGAGATTGTGCAAATATGCTCTTTTCTCTGTGAAGTTCACTAACTTTATTCATACATAAGGGATGCTTTTGGTTTTATTTATTAAGTTGAAAGTGTCTTATTAGAGCAAATGATGAAACTATTATGGGTTGGATCTGAAAGTATGCTTTTCCAGGAAAAATGTGAAAGAAGATCAGTGCTCACAGAACTTTGTCACAAGGAGCCGATAGCAACTTAAATGATTTTAATTTGAATACTGTTTTGTACAACTTTCTTCCATCTTACTTCATCCTCTCTGCTTCCTGTAACTCCCATATAGGAATGGGGCAGTTTCAGGGATTCACTGAACTCATTTACAATATCCAAATGGTTTTGTCTGTTGTGTTTTTTTATTGAGGTAAAGTTGACATACATCATTAAATTAGTTTCAGGGGTACAACATAATGATTCAATGTTTGAGTATATGTTGAAATGATCACCACAATAAGTCCAGTTAACATCCGTCCCCATACATAGTTACAATTTTTTTTCTCTTGTGATGAGGACATGGCGTATTTCAAGGTGAAGAGGAATCAATGATGAAGTCATACTTTTCCATACACAGCTTGATGGATTTGGACATAAGTATACACCCTTGAGACTGTCACCACCATCAAGGCCACAAACATATCCATCACCTCCCAAAGTTTTCTCTCACCTCCTTTATTACTATTATTCTGTGGTAAGAACTCTTAACATAATATCTACTCTATTAGCAAATGTGACATATGCAATACAGTCTTGTTAGCTGTAGGCACTATGCCATATCCTACATCTCCAGAACTTATTTATCTTGATAACTGAAACTTTGTAAAATTTTACCATCAGCTCTCCATTTCTCTATCCTCCCAGCTCCTGGCAATCACCATTCTAACGTCTGCTTCTATGAGTTTGACTATTTTAGATTTCACATAGAAATATTTGCCATTCTCTGTCTGCCTTATTTCACTTAGCATAATGTCTTCTAGGTCCATCCATGTTGTCAAAAATGGCAGGAATTCCTTCTTTTTTCAAGGTTGACTAATATTCCATTTCTTTATCCATTTCATCCATCAGTGACATTTAGGTTACTTCCGTATCTTGGCTATTGTGAATTAGCTGCAATGAACATTAGAGTGCAGGTATCTCTTCTAGACCTTGATTTCAATTCCTGTGGGTATACACCAGAAGTGGGATTGCTGGGTCATATTCTAGTTTTAATTTTTGGAGGAACCTCCATGCTGTTTTCCATAATGTCTGTACTAGTTTAAATTCCCACAAGCGTTCCTTTCTCTACATCCTCACCACCATTTGTCGTCTTTAGTTTTTTTTGATAATCGCCATCTTTACAGGTGTGAAGTGATAGCTCATTGTGGTTTTGATTTGCATTCTCTGATGATTAGTGATGCTGAACATCTTTTCATACACCTGTTGGCCATTTGTATGTCTTCATTGGAAAAAGTCTATTCTGTTCCCTTGCCCATTTTTTTAATTGATTTGTCTTTTTCCTATTGAGCCAACAAAAAAAAAAGAGAACAAAATTTCCAGGCTTTATGGGTGCTTCCCAGTTGATGCAGATGGTTTTGTATTTACAGTGGTATCAAAAGATCATGTTTCGTGCTTTTTCTTCAGCTTGTTATAAGGCCAGCAGTAGCTACGGCATAGCAGATAATCGGGATCTTCTGGGTTTGGAGGTTTACAACATAAATGAGTGGTAAGGAATTTTTTATTATTCCAAGGAAATTATTGAGGTCATAGTCCACGGAATCCAGGATTGATAGGTGTAGGAGGAAATTAAGGTGAGGATTGGTGATCTGACATTACTTCTGATCTTGAGGGACAGGTATCTACTGCATGAGTGTTTGAATAAAAATGTTAGAGATCAGTAATTTGTGGTGGGTGAATATGTTTTCTGAATTATTTACTTTTGAACATAACCATTTGGATTATGTGAACATCTGGGACATGGGAGTAAGTCGCTGAAAGGAGGTGGTTGATAATGTCACTGTTGATTTAACTTCTATGAACACCAAGTGGTCAATGGATTAAGCAAATGAGTAGTCAGAAAACACAGAAATGGTAGGATTTGGGATTTAGTAAAAGACTGAGGACCGACTGTCCTGAGAGGGAGTGCCAAGACTTGTGTGGTTGAGATTGACAAGGACAAGAAGAGAATAGAATCACACTCAAACAAGGAGGGAGTATTAACAAGATGGAGGGGGAGAAATGATCTGGAGTAGCCTTGAGTTTTGACCTTGAGCGTTCTGTTCTTGATGCAAATCTGCCTGATGACATCCCGGGACACAGATCAGATCTATCCCCAGAGGATAGAGGGAGGATGGAAGTACAAAACAGCCAGGATAATTGTCCTAAAAAGGCAAGCTTCCTTTATCATTTGACCCACTTTCATGATTTATTTTTGTAGGGTAAGAGGAAAAGAAGGATGATAAGAAGGATGATGGTCACATCTTCACAGAGGAAGCAGCGTGACTGTGGGAACCAGTCCAAACCAAAGCTTGGTTTAAGCATCTCCATCCCTTTGAGGCTGTCCAGTGACATTCAAGAGGCCGGTTACTAGAATCCCATCCCATCCTGGCAATGACGGGCCTTGGGGAGGACAACTTGGACCAGCCCCACCAGGTCTACTGGCCCGAGAGACCGCAAGGACTCCAGGCCTGCAGCAGTGCAGGACAACTTGTAAGTCCTTTCAATCTTGCCAAAGCATTGGAAACACTTGCACTTAGTCACACAGGTGAATCCCTGCCAGGTGTGCTCGCAGGTGGTCTGCATGCCAGGTCCCATGCTCTCTCCTGCCGGTCTTCAGATTTGGCAGAGATGATTCCAGGAGCTGATCTGGGCATTCCACAGCTCCACTGCCAACAATTTCTGGTGACTGAGGAAGGTATCAGGAAGGAGGAAAGGGCAGTGAAGAGCACAGGAGAGAGACTGGTGATAGCACTGATGACAGACAGACTTGCTAGCAAGGCAGAGAAAGTGCGGGGCCAAGGAGGACGTCAAGAGAGCAGATGAAATGAAGCAGGCATCTCAGTGAGGTCTCTTGGCAGCGTCCCTAATGTTTCCTTGCTTTTAGCTCTTGAAACTTTAACATATACCAATACTTTTATTAAACTCCACTGCGTGACACAGAAAATATTGACAGCGGTTTCTTTCTGAGGTGAGAGGTTGGGTTTCAGGTGAGGAGAGAAAGATCTTCCTTTTTCATGCTGTTCTCTCCTCTTCCTTTACTATTTACGTTATTTATTTGTACTTGAAAGTCAGCAGCGAGTTATCAACGTCAGGGGATTATTCAGTTTTTCCCCTCACAGTCACAGTAAAACCTACTTAAAGTGGATTATTCTTTTTGTGTAATATTCTAATAGATTACAAAATATTATTTCAAAATTGCTTTTATGTCTATGTCCTCAAATTAGATATTTACTTCTAGGTCTCCATTTTTATGTTCTTTGTTGCATGCTAATTCAGAGTTGCATCTAAGGAAATACCAGATTTCTCAGGTTTTTAGATCCATATGTGTTGGAAATTTGATTCATGAAGACGGACGTGGCAGTTGGGGGATCGAGCTGTCATCAAAAGAGACATTTTCAGCATCAGTAATCTGTGAAGAACCCACCGCTTGTTGGGATTTAATTTTCCATGTGAGGGATCAAGCTTTCACTATTGGCTCTTCTCTTTCTCTTTGGAGGGAATTACAGCCTTACCAGTCTTTCTGTTACCAAAAAACTTTACTAGATGGCTGTGCCATGTCAGGAAGGGTCTGGGATGCTGGGAACCAAGATTCAGCCTCAGCTTCTGGCTGTCCTGAGAAACTTCCTGGAAGAATCCAGCCTGTGTGTCTAGGTGACACTTGTAGCCATCAGAAAGGAGGGGATAACTCACAAGTGCCAAGCAATTCATCTGGCCCTTGTCTTCAGGGTGTTCCTAAGGGATGAGGTTCAAAATGCCACGTGGTAACCCTTTGAAAGTTCCTAGTCATGGGGTGGGTTCTCGGTGTGAGCTCAGAGCAGTGTCTGTTCAACACTAGGTGGGAAGCATTTCAGTATTTTAATTGCTAAGGCTGCTCATGCATGTCCATGGATCATCAGTGCTGTGGCGTTCCCTGCTGGACACCCCACACCCCTCTCTGCTTCATCTTTCAAAGCTCCCAACAGAGATCACACCCCAACAGGTGGTTGTGATGTAACCACAGCACGAGTGGGGAAAAAAACAGAGCCACCCAGGGATGACACACTTCAAGGTCTCGGACCCAATTGCCCCTTTTGGACGAGATGGTAACACCAACACTGAGTGCATAAACTGGAAGATTGTCTGAGACCATGGACCTCAGAATGACATGGGATCAAAAGTCACCCTGGACAGCAAGGGAGAGTGTAGGGTCACTCACAGTCCAGGATTGTGGTCCCTTATCCTGTCAAAGCAGAGCTCACCCATGACCATCAGGCCAAGCCAGGGAGGAGGAGCCAGGATGAACCTGAGAGAGAGGCTGGGGACCTTCTGGGGAATTTCTGCTCTAAAGGATATTGCATAAGGAAGGCAGGGGCGCTGAAAATCCTAGTTCACAGAAAGCAGTCATGTAAATGGAATAATGCCCTGCGGTAGCCTTAAAAGCTGTGTCGCAAATCTTTCCCTATGGATTCAAAAAGAGCAGGAAAAGGAATTCAGAGTCCTGGACAAGGATGCCAGCAGGATTCAAACCTAGGTCAGGGGTGAACACGGAGACCCTAGAGAGCCCTGAGGAGGGAAAGTCCTGCCTGCTTTTAGACCATTTGCAAATGACCTTCCTCGGGCCTTGTCCTCTCCCTGTGCACGTTTTGATCTTTTACATTGTTTTCCTCACTTACAGTGGATGCAATTCCAGAGATTGAACTAGAAAACTGCAAGTTCCTAAAATTTGCTCAAAAGAAACCTCCACAAGAGAAGCAGAAACTATTCCCTCTTCCTCCAGAATGTAGAAAGGCAGCCCCTGCCTGTGGCATGACATGGTCGTGGGTAGTGCTGTTTTAAAGACACCCACATTTCAGTGGTTGTTGCTCTGCCTGTGAAAGAACCTTCAACCTTTAAATCCCAAGAGAACGGGCAGCGGGCTGTGTTTGCTCTGGGAGCAGCTGAATGATATTGAAATGAACTTGTCCTCTGGGTTAGGGGGACTTGGGATTGTCCCCACTAGCCAGAGAAGGGCCTGTCTCTTCTTCCTTCTCCCACGTACAATAAGCTGATGACCCGGAAGAGTTTTTGATTCAAGGAGAAATGTGAGATTCTGTGTCTCCCTTACATGCCGACAGAAAGCAACAGAACCACACCACAACTCCCAGGCTGTAAAGGGAACAGGACTTTAATACAATATTCAAATATGGCATTTATTATTTACAACACATAACTACTGTCCCTCCCCAATGGGTGATGAGGTGCTGAGGTAGAGATATCAGGGAACTGGGGTGGGTTCGTCCCCACTCTCTTGGGCCTCAGGGGACCCCAGGAATCAGCTTGCAATTCTCCCCTTCCCGTTAGGTGGGAGGAGCCGGCCCGGTGCATCGCAAGCGTCCCAGCTGTGTCCCTGCTGATGAGGATGCGGCTGTGATCGGCCACTGGTACGGGGCTCAGTGTTGGGGCCTGGGGGCTGAGTAGAAGAGTCTGGTTATCTTCGAAGGGCCTCCCTCAGAATCATGGCCCTGCAACCTGTCCGCACTGCATTGGGTGCTCCAGTCCCTGTGCTCAGTGCTGTCAGCCAGCAGTACCCCATTTGTCCCTGCCACATGAGCGATCATTTAGTATCACCTATTTCACAGAGGAGGAAACGGAGTCTCAGGAAGCTGGAGAGAGTCACCCCAGTCACAGGACTGCTCAGTAGTGGAGCTGGGTTCTCAGTGCCAGCTGTCCGACTTCCCAAGGCCATGCTTAGCTCACTTTACTGAAACCCTAGGGGTAGTCACCCCAGCCCAGACACTCACTCACCCCTGACCTTGATGGTGGCCAGTTCTTCTGGGCCTTGAGTATTCTGCAGGCCAACTAGGCCTGGGGCTCCAGCTGGCAGGACAGGCTGTAGCTACAGGAGAGAGAGGGACCTGTGAGTCTACCAGGAGCCACACCTCAGGTGTCCCCCCACTGCCTGCCCAGCAGTTGGAGTCTGGGTGTCCCAGAGGTTGCAACACAATAAGACTTGGGGCTGACCAGGGAGCCATAGACACAGGCTATCTGGACTGGCCAATAGGGAGAGTCCACTCCTGCCCTCACCCAACTCCTGCCCTGCCTCACCTTTCACTCTCGTTGAGCAGCTTCATGTCCTGGACCCAGGCCCCAAATCGATCCTCGGGCTCTAGGTTGTAATTCTTTGAAGCCACCTGGAGCAGCAGGATCTACCTTATGACTCGATATTCCTGGGGCCAGAGGGAAGGAGAAGATGCAGACAGGGCCTGGGTGGGGGATGCTTCAGGGGCCTTGTGGGGGGTGAGGAGTGGGGCAGGGGACCAGTCCTGGGAACTATCCTTCCCTCCAGTTGCATGCAGGCTCTCCCTGCTCTCAGAATGGGAATAATCAGCCCCTCCTCCAGGAAGTTGTCCTTGAAGCTATCCTCCCCTCAACCCACCCGACAACTGGGTGGATCTCCCTCTTCTCCCTTATCAAACTCTTCCACTCAATGTAAGATACAGGGGGTGGAGCCAGGGGTTGTTCTGCCCAGAGGGTCTCTGATTTCCACCTCCTTCCCCTCCCCTGCAGGGAGTGCCACAGTTGCTCACTTCAGTCCTTTACTCAAGGTTGATCTCATTTCCCTGGAAGGCAGAAGCCAGAGTCCATCAGACAGAGCCCCCTAGCTTAAGTAGCACCCTATGCCCACCTCTTATCATGTTGTACTACTGCCAGGTCCCAAGAGGGAGCCGGGGATCCAGAGAAAACAGGACTTGGACCTAGGCTGGGCTCTGGGCTCCAGAGGAGGAGGACAGGGGCGTGAGGCTGAGGGACCTGGCAGCACAACCCTCTCTGATGACAGACTTGGAGGCTGAGGCCTCAGGCAGAGGGGACTGCTCAGCCACTTACGTGCTGCCTGACTTGGGGAGACCCGACATCTCTCTCACCATGGGCAGCATGGGACGGAGAGGCTGAGTCCAGCTCAGATCAAACCTCACGCAGCTCTGCCGTCAGGCAGCTCTGAGCTTCCCCAGCCCGGGGAACCAGAATGGGTGTCTCAGACGGAGCCTCTGTTCACTCATCCCTAAGATGGGCCTGATGCCCCAGCTCCCAGGGGCAGCTGCAAGGCTCTCGTGAGAGAAGTGCTCATTGCTGAGAGCTCAGAGCTCAGTTCGGGGGCTCCTGCATCCCCAGGCTCAGGATCCTGGTCCTCCCTGCCTGGTCCCCATGTTCACCCACCTCGAGATAATCACTCATCGCCAGGTGCAGCATCAGCAGGTCACCGAGGAAAGTGCCAAGATAGGGGACGACACCCTGTCACATCAGGTGAGATGAGCCTTTGCTGTCAAGTCGACCCTCTGCAGACCCTCCCTTGAAAAGTTCTCACCCTCAGCCTCCTGGCCCACCCCAGGGTTCCCACGGGGAGCAGCCCGAGACCCTCAGCAGCCTCCCCTCAATACCTCCTCCCTTCACAGCCCAATAAAACCAGACTCCTGCTCCTAACCTCCCAACGCCAGCTTCTGGCAAATCACAGGGTATGCGGTCCCCGGCCCTCCCCACAACAACCCATCCTGCACCAGCTCTTCCAGACCCCCCTCCTGGTCACTTCTACTGGAGGACTCAGGCACTGTGGCACCAGGAGGAAGGGCCCTCCTCTCTTGATTTGAGGCCTCCAGCGGGGAGGGCAGAGCCCCTCCCCCACAGGCACACTCACCTGCTGCTGCTGCTGCTTCTCCTGCACTCTCTGGGGGATGATCTCCGGGGGGCAACGTGGAGGGCCCCTCCTGCCAGGGTCAAGGACAGTGTCAGTGAGGCCATACTCCCCTCACCCCATTTCTCTCCAGCACCACTGGCCTCCGACCCTGGACATCTGACTCGAGTCAACTGGTAGCAATGCCACTCCATCCTCCAAGGTCTTGTGATTCTAGAACAAGCCCAGCTCGAACTCTCACTCTGAGTGTGAGCTTGGGCTTGTGGCCTGGCCTCCCTACTCCTCTTTCCTCATCTGGAAGGTCTGAGAACTCCAGCTACCCTACAGGTTCTCCTGAGGACTCTGTGGCATATGACTGTCATCGTTGTCTTCGGCCTCACCCCTCCGTGTGGAGCA
Organism: Diceros bicornis minor; assembly: GCF_020826845.1. Taxonomy (NCBI): domain Eukaryota; kingdom Metazoa; phylum Chordata; class Mammalia; order Perissodactyla; family Rhinocerotidae; genus Diceros; species Diceros bicornis. Next base: position 97,327 of record NW_026691267.1, read on the forward strand.
GGCGGAAAGCTCCCACATTCCTTCTCTCCCTCTTATCTCATCACCACCGTATGAGGCCTGCACCACACAATCAACATCCCTCCCTTCCGTGATGAGGAGGCAGAGGCCCAAACAGGGGCAGTGAGTTGCTCAGTGGCCCACAGAGGAGAGGCCGCTTGCCCCTCCCAGCCAGAGGCCCTGTTCCATCCTCCTCACCTAACCCCCGCCCCACCACTGACCACAGTACTGTCCCCTGAGCTCTCAAAGCGTGATCCTGGGCCAAGCCGTGGATGGAGATGAACGGGTGTCTTGGGAGTCTGGTTGAGTGGCTCCTGCCTTCCCCAGTCTCATGGAGTGTCTGGCCCCCGGGCTGGAACAGAGGCCGTGCCAACGCCTTCTCCTCCCCAAGGAACCCCTCAGGATATTCTCCTGCACTGAACTCTTTCTTTATCCACTCGGGAACCGGACACCCAAGGTGCATACTCTGATCCACAGGGAGGGGAGTGACAGGAGGCTCTGCTTCCTCATTTACGTCAGATACCAAGGTCCTTTCAGCAGTATCCACTAAGAATCCATCAGTTGCCTAGACTCTTCACATAAGCCACCTGGGGCATATGTCATTGCCAACTGGGCACTCAGGTGAGACTCCTGTGATTGACTCAAGTGACTGCTCTAGGGGTCCAGTGGGGAGTCACAGAATGCACACACATCTGTTTCTGGTCCAGATGTTCAGACCCAAGGATGAACAGACTGTTTGTCCACCTGGGCCATGGGAATCTCCTGTCGTTCCCAAACCTGGGGTGGGCAGGGTGCCTTCCACTTTGAGACTTGGTGAAGACAGAAGGAGCAGCAGTGGCCTGGCTTCTTGAGGACAGGTTTAGGCTGAGGGCTAAACCCACCCCAAACACCCAACAGCCTGGAAGAAGCTACATCCAGCAGGATGGACATGCATGGAAGCCAGAGACCTGCTGATGGCACCAGCTCGGCAACTCCTCCTGGAACAGCCCAGCCAACACCACTGTGTCCCACGACCAGGGCCTCCTGCCCACAAACTGCACCCCGCCCACCCATGGACCAAACAGATCCTTCTGTTAATCTGGACAAGATAGACATGAATGTTTCAGAGAACGTTCAAGTGAGAAACAATCAAAACCACAGAATTTCCAATACCCCTCCTCCCACCCCGCTCCTCTCTTTCCAGACCCAGAGCCTCCACTCTAACTTGGTCATCAGTTTTCTGCTCAAAGACTTGTCTTGGCTATAGAGCTCCTTAAGTTTCTTAGAGCTCTCCCTGAGGGGAGGGGAAAGAAGGAAGGATAAATTTAGGAATGATGTGCGGAGTCTGAGTGCAAACCCCTTTTCTTTGCAAACCTGAGAGTTTCAAACAGACTGGAGGAGTGTTCTCACTGGGTTCCTCTGAGCGCTAAGGTCTCGTGGGACTGGGAGGGAACTCTCCTGTTGGTCATTGGGGTCTCCATTCCCCAGCTCTACAGAGCACCTCTGTTTTGACCACTTTGAGTTTCAACTGGGCGTAGAGTTCTGTTACCATAAACACTTGAAAATCTCCAATGTGGCTCAACCCTGGCATTTAGGGAAACTGAGTCCTGAAGCAGAACTGGTGCACTAAGGACCCAGGGAGGCTTAGAGACCCCCCACCGAGGCCCAGGCCCTGTCCCCAGCATTTGCTGCCTCCCAGGAGTTCCCACGTGATCAAGGGGGCAATGGCAGACATACGAGAGATCCCCCATCCACCCTGGTCATGCTATGGAGAGGGGCCTACCCACCGGGAAACATCCGCCCACATGTTCTTCAGGTGGCTTATGGAGGTTTTCTGCAGAGCAGAGATGACAGCGCAGAGCAAGGAGAAGTTCTTCAGGATCTCGCACTCCTGGGGAAGGGAAGAGAATGAGCTGTGAGGTGGGGCGTTAGAGACCCGCTTGCTCTAGCTTCAGTCCCCTTCTATTTAAATCTCCCCTCCTGGATGAGACAGATGCTCAGGGAGCCCCAGAAGGGCACATTTAGGACCCAGAGAGTAACACTCACAGGGAGGAGGATTTTAGCTCAACCCAGGGAAGGAGCCAGGGAGGAAGTGAGCATCCTCCCACTGGGACCTGGAGTCAAGGTCAGCGGGCCCCTGGAAGGAAGGGCCTAGGGACTGTGCAGGGGCTTAGACCACACACTGCAATCCTGGGAGCTGATAAAGGTGGAGAGGCCGTTCCCAAGGCTCCAGAGAGGGGCTCCACTGGGCCTCCCGCAACACACCTGGGCCACCTGGATCCAGTGCTCCACCACCCTCGCCCTGTCCTGGGCTGTCATGCTCGGGTCCCCGAGGCAGGTGGTGACGACGAGGCTGACCACCCTTCTGAAGTGGTCGACGGTGGCTCAGACGGTGGGTGCCAGGTGCTCATTGCCGGGCTTGTTCCTCTTGCCCCAGGTGGAGCCCAGGCACTGAGAGGGCACCACCTTCCGGAAGAGCTCCTGGGGAAGAGGGGGAGTGTCACCCAGCCCTGCCACACCCCAGCTCCGTGTCTACCGCCCCCAAAGTGCTGCACAGGGGTCACGGTTTAGAGCTGGAGCTCAGGAAGCTCAGGATGTGGTCTGAGCCTCGTGAGAGTCTCTGGGTTTTCTTCTCTGTCCACTGCAGGCACCCAGCACAGGATGACCCAGGACCCAGCACATTGCCCTGCGGCAGCTACAACCACAGGCTCTGTCTGTCTCCCTTGTAGTGAAGTACACATCAGGTCTCTAATAAATGCTGAGGCTGTTGAGCCTCCTGAGCAGCCGGTTGGGTCACCAGTGACCTGGCTGCACACAGTGAGTTCCCCTCCCCCACTGATGGGCCAGGCCCCGCGCAGCTTTCCGTCTCTTCTACCTCATGGAGCCGGCACAGCCACTTTGTGCAGCAGGTCCTGTTAGTGTCCACCTCTACGGTCTGCAGGTGGACAGAAAAGCCTTGGGGGTTCAGAAAGTTGCCCAGGTCGTACGGTTGGTAAGGGGGAGCGCCAGGATTTGGGCCCAGGTCATAGGAGTCCGGATCAGGTCTGGGGCACTGATGGCAGAGGGAAGGCCTGCCCCTCCGCCCTGAGAGCCCAGCTGCTCACGGCATCCATCACGGTCAACTGCTCCGCCACCAGCTTAGGAGGGAAGGCCGTGAAGTTAGGCTTCTTCTCACCCTCCTTAATGGCCACAGGTGGAGATGGACTTCCCACTAGAAATGATGGTCCAGGTGACTCCAGCTCAGCAGCTCCCACTCCTGCTGGAGCCGACGTGGGCCCTTGCTCCAGCTCCAACACTGCTGATGGAGGGGACGCTGGCTCCAGCGCTAGAGGGGGTGGTATTGACGGAGCTGGAGCCAGCTCTACCTCCACCACTGTCCACTGCCCTGCTTCTGCCGCCGGCTGGAGCTCTGCAGCTGGCGCTGCAGCGGGATAAAGAGAAAGGTTCACCCACATAGCTGACTTTCCACGTGTCCTTCCAAACACAGGAAAGATCCCACTTCCCTTCCGGGAATACCCAGCCTGCAGGCCGCCTTACCCTCTGGCTCTGCCTCAGTGGCCTCCAGAAGCTCACACCGGGCAAGGGAAAGAGGGTCACGGCAGCTCATCTCCTAAGCAGGCAAGGTGACCTGCATGTACATCCCCTTTAGCTTGAAAAAGGGACAGCCCCAGTCTGGTCCCTCCCTAGTTCTGGTCCAAGCCCGGCATCTCAAGGTCCTGAGTGTGGAGACCCTCTGCTCCTGCTCTCATCTCAGAGCAGCACTCGATGGTGCGGGTGGCCTCCTGAGTGGAGTTCTGCAAAGACTGCCCAGGAGCTGGGCCAGAAGGAATCAGGGGCTGCTTGCACACTGCCACTGGGGCCGACCCCCAAGAGAAAGTCTGCTCCTCAGTTCAGGCACAGAGGGGCATCCCTGCAAAGAACTGTGGTCAGGGAGGGAAAGAGATGAAACCTCTAGGGCTCGGTAACATATGAGTAGACGAGCTCAACTTCTCATGCTGCCAGCCATGACACGGGGTATGGACATGACAGACCCACCAGGCTTCCAACACCTAACAACCTGCTCCTGGCTGAGAATGACCAGCCCCTCACGCCCTGCCTTCCCCCCTCCACACAGACACATGCACACACACACGAAAAGGTGCAAGGAGTGTCGGGCTGATGAGGTGGGATCACAGTTGTGCCCTGGCCTGCACTAGCCTTTCCTGGACTGCCCCGTGTTACCTTTCACTGCCTCCTTCCAGACACCCAGAGGCGTCGGGGATGAGGGCTGAGCCAACGTCTTCAACGACCAAAAAGATTCTCTTTCTGGGATTTTTTGAGCCCAGCTCCTCCAAATGATTGGATACAACAACAAAACATCTTTGCCTGTTGACTGTCTCCAGTCAAGTGGGCTGGATAGGGGTCTGTGGGTGCTTGGTTACCAGAGTTCTAAGATCTGTTGAGGTCTATGACCAAGGAAGTGAGGTTATTTTTCAAGATTCCATTACCTGGGCCACTTCCCTCAATCAGACTTGTCCAGAGCTGCCCCTTGCCCCCAGGCTGCTCACCCCCCTCCCCCATGTCATCTCCTGAACTGTATACAAGGAGCCCACACAGCCCTAGCCACAGCTCCCTGGAAACCTCACTAGGGTCCTAGCTTTGAGGAGACAGAGATGAATGCAGATCTCCTTTTTCTTACCAGTTCTGCATCCTGAGAAAGTCACTGTGTTTCTCAGGTCCTCCTGAGTCTCCAAATCAGCACCATGGGGATCAGGCAAAATCTACTTCCTAGGGCGTCACCCAGTGTATATGAGATAATATCTGTTACCCCTTTGGGCCGGTGTCACATGTACCTAAGGCCCAAACTTAGAGATGGAAGAATAACAAGGAGGGGTGGGAGATAGCACAGAACACCACTCAAAACAGGCCTGGGTTTCAGGAATGTGATATTGGGACAGTGACTTCCAGCTTGGCCTCATTTTCAGGTCAGCATCATGAGGGGTTTAATACTAATGGAAATTCAGATATTGCCATACTGTGGCATAAAACCATTCAATTGTTTGCTGCTTTAAGTAGAATGAGAGCCAAGTGCCTCATCTTGGCTTATGAGGTGGGCAGTCTCCACAGTGGTACCCAGTAAGCCCCACCCATGATATAGCCATCCCTGTGGGACCACTAGGTGGTTAGTAACTGGCTTCTGAACATCATAACAACCAAAGTGATGGGATGTTTCATCTAAATTTTAACTAAAAATGTCTCTCACTTCCTTTTACTCCCTCTCTCATGTTGCATCTCTCTCTCTCTCTCACTCTGTCGAATCCCTGGAAATGAGGAATCAAATACTGGTGTTTTGGTGCTGCCCAATGTGGAGGTCTATAGAGGGGAGAAGCAAGGGAGTGCCCAGGCCAACAGACAGAAAGAAACTCAGGCTCTCAGTCCAAACTGAACCCTGAAGGCTGAGAGTGACCTTGGGGGCCAGTCTTCCCCTAGTCAAGCCTCAGTTGAGGCCACTGCCCCAACCTGTTAAACTCATTGAGGCAGATGTGCGCAGCAAAACGTGCCTGATTGCTGATCCACACAAATTGTGAGATAGTCAACATTTGTAGTTTTGAAATGCAAGGTTAGGGGCAATAAAGTCAGAAAGGGAACGGCAACTGACACAGCCCACCAGGCCCTGTCCCTACCTTCCACCCCAGCTCCTGTTCTCTCCTCTCAGCCTCCCTCCAGCCGCACTGGCCATCTTTCTAACCTCTTCTGGCCAAACTCACTTCTGCCTGTGAGACTTAGGACCAGTGGTGCCATCTCCGTGACACACTGCTCCCAGACTCATGCAGAGCTGGATCCCTCTTGTCATTCTTGTCCCATCAAATGTCATCCCAGTGAGGTCTTTCAGACCCTCCTACCCAGTGACCCCCAGCCCTCCCTCACAGCCCCCTGCTGTGTTTCTCTACAGCACTTGCTCTTTTCTTTCTCATGTCTTTGCTTTTGTCCCTTTCCCCTCTAGACTGTGAGCTCTTGGCAGGCAGGGACCACTTGGTCATTTTCATCTTACACTTCACCCCACCAGGGCACCTGGCACAGAGTGACTGTTCAGTGTACAGCTGCTGAATGAGTACATGGGAAGATCTTGCACCCCTCCCCCTGTTTATGACCAACTTTGATTGTGGAGATGAACACTAGTAATAGGACGTACAAGTTGTTTCTGAGGCAGGGGAACAGCCAGAAAGACTTCTGTTTGACTCATCACTGCTCCAGGAGCTCTAGCAAAGTTCAGTGGACACCGTGTAAATTCCAGGTTTACAGCAGAAGGACTTGATGTATATATATTATGTAATGGTTACCAAAATAAGTTTAGTTCACATCAATCACCAAACAGAAATAAAACATTTTTTCCTGGGGATGAGAAGTTTTAGCATCTACTCTCTCAGCAACTTTCAAATATACCACACAGCAGTGTTAACTTGCACAGTGCTGTATATAAAGTATATCTCAATACAACCGGAAAAGAAAAAAATCAAAAAACTCACTGGCCACCACTGACACAAGAGGCTGCCCACCCCCTGGTGTCCAGCACTACCACTGCAACCCAGGGAGGAACTCCACCAAACAGAAAGGAAACTTTCTTTAGGTGTCCTCAAAGCAGAGGCTCCCCAGGGTCCCAGGGTTAAAGGAGCAGGACCTGTTGGCTTCGAGGGAGTGGGAGCAATCTCGGGAGCCTACTTTCCCCCACTCTTGCTGTCCCCCACTAGATGTCCTCTTCACTCCTGAGGCATCCTAACCTCCCCCAGGACAATGATTCCCCCTACCTCCAGATGAGGACCCTGAGGTTCCCACAAGAATTACTCTTCTCCCTGGACTCTGGACTTGGTGTCCAGTGCTCTGGCATCTTCTTCCTTATTCCCAGTTCTCATGTATCCAAGCCCCCAAGCCTCCTCAGTTCTAAAGGATCTCCAGTGGCTGGAAAGCATTTACTCAGGGTTTCAGAGCACAGTAGGTCATCGACAGAGAACCCAGTCCAACAGACATGTTGTGAGTGCATGGAACACTTGGAGTCACCCACTGGATGCTCCACTTTATACAGGGGGACCCTCACTGAGGTCTTCTCTCCTCTTCCCAATGCCTACACAAGGGGGAGGATGGGCTCATCACAGCTCTGGGTGACCACAGAGGTGGACTGCAGGACCCCAGTCCTGTGCTCCCCAGGCTGGGCCAGGGATGGGTCTGGAACAGGTAGAAACCTAGAAACCTTACACATTCCTCTGCCCATCTCTGGGGCCCCGGCACGTATCTAGGAGAACAGATGTTACTGCCCCGTGGGAGAGTTGCCTGCAACTTCTCTCCCTCCTGCCTCTTGTCACTTCCCCAGTGTCGGCTCTTTCTTGACTGCACCTCCGTGGTCCCCACATGAGAAGTCAGTGAGAGTGGGTGTGCCTGTGTTCATTCGATGATGAGGAGAGGAAAATGACCCCATATGGAGAGGGGTGGGCAGCAATCCCTTAGGATCTTAATGCTTCTCATTGCCAAAGGAAACCTGAGGGAAGGGGCGGAGCCTTGGCCAAGGAAGCTGGAGCTCTCGCTAGTCTTCAGGACTCTGACTACCTCCTGTGGTCTGGGACAGTACTTGCCTCTTTCTGGGCCAGTTTGCCAACTGTACAGTGAGGGGTAAAATGTGCAACAGTACAAGCATGTGCTCGGCCACGACAAGTCATCAGGCCCTATAGATACATTAAGTACGTTTTAAGTGTATTGAAGACATTAATATTGTTGTGCAATCATCACCATGATCCATCTTCAGAACTTTTCTCATCTTGCAAAACTGAAACTCTACACTCATTCATGAAAAACTCCCCATTCCGCCTCCCCCCAGCCTCTGACAAACACCATTCTACTTTCTGTCTCTCTGAATCTGGCAATTTCAGGAATCTCATAGAAGGGAAATCACACAAGGTTGTATTTTTGTGACTGGCTTATTTCATTTAGAGTAATATCATGAAGGTTCATCCACGGTGTGCCATATCTTAGAAGTTCCTTCCTTTGTTAATAATGAATAATATGCCATTGTATGTATATTCCACATTTTGCTCATCCATACATCCCTGGACTGATACTATAGCCAGGCTCAAAACCAAGCCCAAAATAAAATGGGGCCCCAGCCAGATTTTTATCAACGGTCTCCTGGAGACTACTTTCTTAAACCATGTCCCATGTGATATTTACTAAGGATCTAATCTTGGGCCATGAGTTGTTTTTCAGAATCTCCGTTTTTCCTCCTTGAGCAAATTTCAACAGCTTTGAGCCAGTGAGACTACAAGACAGCTGGCAAGACTCAAACCGCTACTGCACAAGTGACTGGCGGATAACCTGGGAGACCAAGAACTCCCCTGCCGATCATGTTAAGAACACCACCTTTTGAACATAGGATGTATGACAGAACATTAAAATCTTCTGCACTTGCACAAAATGCCTAGGACTGACCCCAACCTTCCCGCACCCCCTCCTTTTTCCTTAAAAAGCCCTTTTCAACAGCCCATCAGGGAGAACGATTTAACCTTTGTCTCCTGTCTCCTTGCTGGCCAACTTCGTAATAAAGCTTTTTCCCTTTATTACGAAAAGTGGGTAGCCCATGGTTGGCTTAAAGGGTGTTTGGGCAGTGAGCCCTTCGTCAGTTACAATACTTGTGTGGTTTCCATGTTTTAGCTATTATGAATAATGATGCTATGAACATGAGTGTTGAACTATGCCTTTGAGAACATGCTTTCTACTCTTTGGGGGGTATATACCCAGAATTGGAATTGCTTGATCCTATATAATTATATTTTTAATTTTTTTTTTTAGCAATTGTTATATTGATTTCTACATCAACTATATATTATATATTCCCTCCACAGTGCACAAGGGTTCCTTTTTCTCCACATCTTGGCCAACATTGGTTCTAGTATTTTTCTTCTTCTTTTTTTTTTGGATAGATGCCATCCTAATGAAGATGAGGTGGTCTCTCGCTATGTTTCTGATTTACATTTCCCTAATGATTACTGATGTTGAGCGTCTTTTCATATGCTTATTGGTCATTTGCAGATCTTCTTTGAGGAAATGTCTATTCATGTACTTTGTTCAATTTTTATTTAGGTTGTTGTTTGTTGTTGAGTTTAGGAGTTCTCTATCTATTCTGGATATTAAGCCCTTGTCAGATACATGGTTTGCAAATATGGTCTCCCATCCTGTGGGCTGTGCTTTTACTCTGTTGATAATGACTTTTGTGGCACAAAACTTTTTAATATCCATGAAGTCCAGCATGTGTATTTTCTTATTTTATTGCCTGCTCCTTGGGTGTCATATCCATGAAATCATTACCAAGTCCTATCTTGTAATGTTTTGTCTTATGTTTTCATCTAAGGGTATTATAGTGTTAGCTCTTACCTTTAGGTCTTTGATTCACTGGGAATCAAGTTTTGTATACAGTGTTAGGTAAGGGTCCAAGTTGATTCTTTTGCATGTAGATATCCACTTTTTCCAGCACAACTTGTTGAACAGACTTTTCCCCATTGAATAATCTTGTCACCCTTGTCAAACATCATTTGATCGCATGGGTGAGGGTTAATGTCTGGGCTCTCAATTCTGTTTCCATTGGTCAATATGTCTGTCTTTATGCCATGACAATGCTGTTTTGATACTGTAGATTTGTAGTAAGTTTTCAATTAGGAAGAATCAGTCCTCCAACTTACTACCTCCTTTCAAGATTATTTTTGGTATCTGGGCTTACTTGAGATTCCATAAAATCTTAGGATGGGTTTTTTTCTATTTTAGCACAAAATGTCCTTGGGATTTTGATAAGGACTGCACTGGATTTGTTGATCTCTTTGGATAATGTTGACATCGTCAGAATAAGGAGTCCTCCAATCCATGGTGAGGGAATGTCTTTCATTTCTAGTAGTGCCAGGTGGCTGTTCAGGTTGAGGGGGCAGCACTCCTTGAGGTAGTAGTGCAGAAACCCACAATGAATGAATGCATGTATCTTTACACATTAGTTTTTTCATGTTCTTTGGATAAATACACAGCAGTGGAAGAGCTGGATTGTATGGTAGTTCTAGTCTTAATTTTTTGAACAATCTCCATACTGTTTTCCATAGTAGCTGCACTAATTTGCACTCCCACCAGCCGTGTACGAGAGTTCCCTTCTCTTAACATCCTCTCCAACACTTGTTTCCTGTGTTGTTAATTATAGCCATTCTGATAGGTGTGAGGTGATATTTCATTGTAGTTTTGATTTGCATTTCCCTGAAAGTTATTGATGTTGAACATCTTTTCATGTGCCTGTTGGCTATCTGTATAACTAAATTTAAGTCCACAATTCCATCAGTCAATGCCCCTTGCTTAAAGTTATTTTCTGTTTACATACTATTAATACGTTATTTTGAACTATAGACCCTAGTTTAAGGGTCACTCTTTGTGTTGTACAGTTCCATGGGTTTTGACACACATGTAGTGACATGTAGCCACTATTACGTACAGAACAGTCTCACTACGCTAAAAATCCTCTGAGCATCAGGTTAGCTCTTAACAGCTTTTTAAAATATTAACAATTGTCAGAATAACTTAAATTTTTACGTTGAAAAGTGTTCCACAGGTGCTAAGTTGTGTTAGTCTCACTATTATGATCACTATTAGAAATAATTAAAAAAATGAACCCCTACATAAATAACAAAAACCATAGAATTTTAAAGATAAACAGGATCTTGAACATTAGGAAATCTCATATTCCTCAAGACCCTGCCCTCCAGTCTCTCAGCTTTCTGTGTCATTTATCTGCTGACTCTGCTGAGGAGAAAGAAATTGATAAAGAAAAACAAAGCCAAAAACAAATATTGGTTCTAAGTATTCCTCTTGAGCCCAATTTAATCAAGCCCGGCTTCTTTTTTATTGCCTATTTGCATCAGGAACATAATTACTAGCTAGAGCCTAATTTGAGACTATTCATTACGAATGAAAGATGTCATATCTAAGAACAGAATGGAATTCACTGAGGCTTTATTCTTGGGACATTTGTAGGATTAAGTCAGGACACACTGTGAGAGTAATAAATAAGTTCTGTATATTTTTCTTCTCCAAGACCATGGATTTCAGCCACACTTTATACCCATGTACTTTGCAACAATGAAAAACAATTAAACACTGACCTTGAATATTTTGCCCTCAGATTCATTAGTCTTTAAAACATAAATTGAGCAATTTAAATGTAGATGACTAAAAGACTATGGAGACTTCTAGAATGTCACATTAGGTCCTTTAGAAATGAAGAATTGACTTTATAAAGCATTTCTATTCCTTCTCATACCTTGGCAATAGTGCTACTGTGACTCTGTTTTAAAGAGGATAATGGCGGGCTTTACTTTAATTTGCACTTTTTTTTTTAAAGTACATTTACTTAATATTTCTCAGTCTCTTGAAAACTTTTATCATTAAGCTAAACCCTCATTTAAATCAGCAGACCTATTAGGTGAAGGCGACATGAACATTTACTTGCAAACTCCTCAGAAAATTACTAATTTAACCTTTCCTTTGGACGATCCATTGTAGAACTCAAACTGGATGTATTCGCCAGCCACCTCAAAATGGCTCTTAACTATGTGTTCGTACCTTTCCCTGGGAAGATATTATCTGAGGGTAATTGTTCTTCCCAAACACTTTCTTTACCTCAAACAGCAATACTTCCAAAATTTTAAGGAAAATGTGGGCAATTTGGTGAAAACTAAGTGACTTAAGTTTGTTTTAGCATGCAAATGAAATTAAGAAAATAAGTATTTTAATTATTATTGAATTTAAAAATCAGAAATGAAAACAAACTTTGTCCAAAGACATTTCTACAAGTGAAATTCTCTGAGAAACTGACAGCTAGCCTCCCGTTTTAACCACTAAATCATAAGAAATGTAATATCGTGGGCAAACACTTGAGAGTCATCACCTACACGCACCCCCAACACCATCAGGGCCACAGATCAGGGGAAGGAGTCAGGGTAGAGGAGACAGCTGCGCACTCAGCATCCTTCCTTCCCGGGTCAGAACTTGGTCCCAGCTGCTCTCTGTCTAGTCTTCTGGGGAAGCAGAGAATTCTTCTGGGGACACGACACACATCGGGTGTTAAGGATGTCATTGTCCTTTTTTAAACAAATTTTAGATCATGTGACGTGCTTCTCAGGACAGGAGGAGCCGCCTCAAGGGAAGACAGATCTTCTCCAGGAGCTGAAGGTCATCCAAGGAGAGCAGAGTCGAGGGCTGCAGAGCGCCACTGCTCTCCATCTCAGGGACACGTGGGTCTCCAACCCCTCACCCCCACCCGGCTGGCCCCCAGCGGTTCCCATTGTATCCTCGGAGGCCCGCGCATGCGCAGGACCGGCGCTCATAGAGGCAGAGGCGCCAGCGAGCTGGAGAGCCCCAGGCGCGCACACTGGAGGCGGGGTCCCTGGTGCGGAGGTGGTGCTGCAGGGGTTTGTGTGGTGGGAATTAGTGGTTTCTGGATCCTTTCTCCAGGATTTTCAGCGCTGGGGAGTTCTCCTTTCTACAGTGTGGAGGAGCGTTGGGCAGGAGGCAGTGCTGAGGTAGGTGGTGGGCGGCGGGCTGGGTTTGGAGATCTCCACCGCAGACGGCGGGAGCGCGGTGTCGGGGGCGGGGGACGGGGCTCCTGGCAGGCTGCCCCAGGCGGTGGGAGCCCAACCTCTGGCTCAGGCTATTGGGCTCCTCATTGCCTTCATTAAACAAATAAACGTTCCTACTTCCTTGGGACCACCTTTATAGAAAAGCCTAATGGCATTAATGGTTTCTGGTAATTGACTCTATATTTGCAAGGCCAACTTTGAAGCCTGTGAATTGTTGTAAACTGCATTTAATGAAAGGAGCTTTAAACAATCTTTGGTGCAAATTATGTAACTTCCTAATAATAACTCACCTGTTAACATAGACTGATGACTGATCAATTGATGATTGACATAATGTGTACAGAATTTTGGTTTCAGTCAAAAAGATTTTCTAGGCAGTTGGTGCTAAAATTAAAATCGGATCAGGAGGAGGATTTTAGAAGTAGTGTGTAGTGTGTGTTTTGTCTCTGTACTCATTTAGATGTAAGAATTTAGATTTGGAAAGCCCAAGGAAAAAGAATTTTGAAATTTTGATTTGACTGACAAGGTGAAATGTCAAAAGGTCAAATACGGTAGGATTTCATTTATATGATAGTCTAGAAAAGATAAACCATAGGGAAAGACAACAGATTGTTAGTTGTCATTAGTTTTAATATTTAGTTAATCATTTAGTTTAATAGTTTAATCATTAGTTTTAATATTTCTGATTTAAAAAATACATTTTAATGATACCATCCTAATTATGCTTTTGGATGATACCAGAAGTTAATAACCTATTAAATTCTGCAGTAGGAAGAAATGACATGTTGGTTATTGGTGTCTTTGAAGTGTAAGTATTGGCGGTAATGAAATTTTTAAATAAGCTTTTTTGGATTCTGAACTACTGATTTTTTTACTAGATCCTGTTGGACATGGCATATTACAAGTTTCAAAAGGCTCTTTAAATTATTGTAGCAGGCTGAAGCTATTAAATTATGATGTAAGATCTTTATAGATGAAACAGGCAAAAATACAAAAAGCCCTTCATCATTTTATCTTTGTTAAAATCTTACCATATACATGAATGACTTTTGGCTAGACAGACCTGAACTTGACAAGATAGACTCATTAGTATGGTGAATTTGTTTTGGAATGTTAAAGTGGGAGAGGATATATAAGTTTTACCTGAGGGTGACCCAAGTCAATATGGTGGGTTTAGCTGTTTATACGCTCTGAGTTACGATCTTGATTAAAACGCTCATCATAGACATACCAAGAAATTTGGACCATTTTATGTATCAATATATTAAGATGTCCTATTTCTCTGATAGTTTCTGATTTCAGGGTGCCTGGGAAAAACAGTTTCTCAACATAGGTACTTTGGAATATAATTTTTGATTGTTGACTTATTGAATCATAGAATTGTTGAGTTGGAAATAATTTTAGTGGTTGTAGAGTCTAACCTCTTCATTTTCCAGGAAATGGAAAGTGAGGTTTCTCGAGTTAAGTTGTCCATAGTCTGAATGCTACGTAGTGGCAGAGTTGGAACTAAATGCTCAGATGCTTGTCTCAGGATTCCTAGTACAATGCTCTCTGTGCTACGTACTATTAAGGAGACAAAGCAGTGAGTTACCTTCTCAAATCATATATGTAGCCAGCATGGTTGATTCTTTCCCATATGCGTTTTTTCCTTTCTTTTTTAAATAACTACTAACCACAATTAATTGATTCCCCTAGCATGTTTAATGACTATCCTTGTGCGTGTCTCCTCAAGCACACGTGTGGAGGACTCCCTAGAATGGATACCTGCCTGTGAGTGGATTGCTGGGCCAGAGGCTGACGTGCATCTGAAACTTGACGAGCTGCAGCCAAATCATCCTCTGAAGTTTTAACAATTTCCATTCCCACCAACAGTGTCTGAGTCATCCTTGCCCTGGGACTTGTCAGGTCAGCATTGTCAGATTTTTAAAGTTTTGCCAATCTGATGGGTGAAAAATGATGTATTTGTTTTCCTCTTTGTACAACTCTTTTGACAAATTCGTATAGCTGTGCAACTACCAAAATTGAGACACAGAACAGTTCCAGCACCCAGAACTCCCTTCAGCTGCTCTTTTGTAGTCATCTCTTCCCCCCGCCAACCCCTGGCGACTAATGATTTGTTGTCTTTCCCTATGGTTTGTCTTTTCTAGAATATCATATAAATGGAATCCTACAGTATTTGGCCTTTTGAGTCTGGATTCTTTCATTTAGCACAATACATTGATTTGAGTGTTCATCCATGTTGTTGCCTGTATCAGCAGTTCCTTCTGTTTTATTGCTGAATGTAGTATCCACTGTATGAATGTACCACAGTCTATCCATCCACCAGTTGAAGGACATTTGAGTTATTTTCAGTTTTGTCTTTTTTGACTATGAATAAAGCTGCTGTATATCTTTACGAACAAGTTTTTGTGTGAACATAAGTCTTCTTGTCTTGGGTAAGCACCTAGAAGTGGAATTGCTGGGTCACATGGTATCTGTATGTTTAACTTTATTTTAAAAACCTTTTGTGTAGCAAAGTCATGGCCCACAAAGATGTCCTAATCCCTGGAACCTGGGAATATATTAGTTTACTTGGCAAAGGTGAATTAAATTTGCAGATGGAAGTAAGGTTGCTAATCAACTGACTTCAAAATAGGGCGATTATCCTGGATTATACAGGTGGGCCCAGTGCATCACAAAGGCCCTTAAAGGGAGAGAGAAACAGTAGAGTAGAAAAAGATGCAACAAGGGAAGCAGGGCCAGAGAGATGCAGAGTTCTTGGTCTTGAGGGTGGCAGAGGGGGGCCACAGCCTAAGGAATGTGGTTGTCTCTAGAAGCTTGAAAAGTCTAGGAAATGGATTAACCTTTAGAGTCCCCCAAAAAGAACCTAGGTCTGCCAACACCTTGATTTTAGCCCAAGGAGACCCATGTCAGACTGCTAACCTACAGAACTGTAAAACAATAAATCTGAGTTGTTTTAAGACATGAAATTTGTGCTAATTTGTTAGCAGCATAACAAACTACACTTTAAAACTGTTTTCCAAAGAGGCTGAACCACTTTGTGTTCCCACCAGCAATGTAGAAGTGTTCCAGTTACTTTCCATCCTCATTAACACTTGGTATGGTCATCCTCTTTAATTCTAGTCATTCCAATAGGTATGTAGCAGTATCTCAATGTGGTTTTTATGTGCATTTTTCTCAAGATTAATGATGTTGAGCATCTTTACATGTGCTTATTTGCCATCTGTGTATCTTCTTTGGTGAAGCGTCCAAATCTGTGCCCATTTTAAATTTGGAGTTTCTTATTGCTGAGTTTTGAGAGTTCTTTAGAGTTCTGTCAGATATGTGATTTGCAAAGGTCTTCTCCCAGTCTGTGGCTTGCCTTTTCCATCCTCTCACCAGTGTCTTTGGAAGGTCTGTGTAATGTAATTCGAGAGGCTCACATGACCTTATCTTCATTCGTTGAGAAACAGAGTGAGGTTGGAGCACCTGAGTCCAATCAGACCTTGATCAGAGTTGGGGCCGGGTCTCACTTTTAGTAAACCCAGCCCTTCCGCTTTCCCCCTGTTCCTGTTTGCTGTGCTTCCTTCCCTCGCACAGGTGTCTGGTTCTAAGTCTGGTAGATCTCTGTCTCCTCAAGTTTAGGAGCCCACAGAAAATTCAGCTACGCCCTTCGGATATCTCAGTGCAGGTCTCCAGCCTCCTACCTTAATATGGCAAATTCCCTGAAGGTCAGACTAGCAGTATGTTTGACTTAGGCCACTTCCACCACTTCTGGAGGTTTCACTTTGCTTTGTGGAAGCTTTTGGCCTAGTTCCCCAGATTCCTGTGTGGCAGCAAAACGTAGCACAGGTGCTGTGAGGAAGAGCAGCTGTGTGTCTGAAAGCCCTCAGGTTTCCTCTGCCACACCAGTCCTGCAGAATCACTACAAGTTTGGTTAGTTTCTCTTTTCCCTAGTCGAGGATCTGACTGAGCAAGCCAGATCCTTGGCAAGCACCCAGAATTAGAAAACGCCGGCAGGGGAAAGAAAGATAAAAACTCTTGCTCACATAAAAGAGTTTTTCTTCTTTCTGGAATTTTAGTTGGTTGATTCTGAAGTTCTCTGATACTCTAAAAATATAATTTATCTGTCTTTGTCCAGTTGTGCAGAAAGAGTGCTTTCCTGTCCTCGTCTACTCTAAAACAGAAGTTCCCTTGTCATTAGTTTTTAACTCCATCAGTTATACATTGTCAATATTATTATTATTTGGTAAAGTCATGCTTTCAATGATTTATTCAGATGTTTACCCTTTTTTATTCTCACAATCCATTTTTACACCTTAGCATTTTTTCTTCTATCAATTTTTTTCTTCTTAAAGTACATTCTCTTTTACTTTTTAAGTTTTTTCCTCGAGGAATATTAGCCCTGGGCTAACTTCTGTGCCAGTCTTCCTCTATTTTGTATGTGGGTCACCACCATGGCATGGCTCATGAGTGGTGTAGGTCCACGCCTGGGATCCAAACCCACAAACCCAGGCATCTGAAGTGGAATGTGCTGAACTTAAACCACTACACCGGGTGGCTGGCCCCTTAAAGTACATTCTTCATAAGATCCTTAATGAACATTTGTTGGTGGTAATACTCTTAGTAAATGTTTGCATAAAAATATCTTTAATTCACCCCAGTTCTTGAGATATGGTTTGATTGGGTATACACTGAAAGTTATTTTCTCTCTGTACCTCAAAGATTTAATCCAACACTCTCTTGCCTTCCGTTGTTAAGAAATGTATCATAGTCTAAATGTAAGTCTCCATAAATGTTCTGTTCCTCTGTGGGGCTTTGAATATCTTCTTTTGTATTTAGTGTTCTTTGCTTTCCCTGTATGGATCTGGCTCTAGATTGTTTTTTTAATTGTGCTTGAGATGTATTCAGCTGCCTGAATCCAGAATAGGATTCTTTTATTAATTCTGGAAATTTCTGTTATTATGTTTGAATATTCCTTAAATCATATATATATTTATATTATTTAATTCAAATATATATACACATACTTATGTTATTTGTACACATTCAATATATATTCATTACATATATATTTATATTATTTAATTCAATATATTATATTACTCAATATAAAGATTTATATTATTCAAAAAATATACATATCTTATTTATATATATGATCCTGTACTTGACCAAACTCAAGCCAGGATCCTTTGAGCCCTCTTCTTGACTAGGCCTCAATCTTGGCCTATAATAACTATGACCTCTCAGCACAAATGATTTCACCACACACACACATTATAAGACTTAAACACTGACATAGTCTCTAACAGCTCAAATCCACATCCCTAGGATGACCCCTGCCCCTTAAAGTGCCTGCCTGAGAATGCTCAAGGCAGCCAAAAGAATTGACTGCTCTGGCCAACACTTGATCATTGGCCCCTGACATCCCTTTCTTAGAGCATTTACCCAAAAGTGCTTACAACTGTGATTCTTTCCTCTCTCCTTTCGAGTTGTATATGTGTCTCCTATAACTGCATTTCTCAAGGTCCTGAAAGCCATTCCTTGAGAAGAGGACAGGGTGTCTGTCTCCCAGACTCAGTGAGAGGAGAGAAGTGAAACTTTGATCATTTCCAACTAGCAGACACAACTGGCCAGATCACACTGCACTGACCAACACTCTGTAACTTTTCCCTCCCTGACTCTTCTGAGCCCATGCTCACCCCCTGCCTGCTCCCTCACTCTCCCTTTCAAATGCTCAGTCACCTCTGTACAACAAAATTGAGTTCAGTTCACCCTGTTCCCTCTTCCCTATTGCAGTGGTATATTACTGACTAAAATCTGTCCTGACCACTTTAACTACAGTCTGGCTTTGTGTATACTCTACAGTTAACACATATACAGATAATGTCATGCATATGCATATATATGCATATACCAACGTAACCATGGGCCTTCCAGGACGAGTTCAACTGACCTCATCTTATCAACAGAGTAGTTAAGAGTTTTCTTTCAGGAACTGAGATCCCTCATCCAGTTCAGGCCCGTTGAGACCACCAACCTATCAATTGGGCCTGCACAAATGCTTGATAAGTGACCTCTTTAACATCAGGGAGCTAAAAACTCCATCTTCAGATCATGGTAACACTACCAATTTGTGAACACATATCCAATGAAGAGCCATGAACCTTGACTATGCTTGCACAGATCATCAATTACCTCACTTCTGGTATCACACTCTCTGATTTCAAAATATACTACAAGGCTATAGTAACCAAAACAGCATGGTACAGGCACAAAAACAGACACATTGATTAATGGAATAGAATCGAAAACCCAGAAATAAACCCACACATCTATGGACAGCTAATCTTCAACAAAGGAGCCAAGAACATACAATGGAGAAAAGAAAGTCTCTTCAACACATGGTGTTGGGAAAACTGGACAGCCACATGCAAAAAAATGAAAGTAGACCATTACCTTACACCATACACAAAAATTAACTCAAAATGGATTAAAGACTTAAATGTAAGACCTGAAACTATGAAACTTCTAGAAGAAAACATAGGCAGTACGTTCTTTGACATCGGTCTTAGCAACATATTTTCAAGCACCATGTCTGACGGGGCAAGAGAAACAATAGAAAAAATAAACAAATGGGACTACATCAAACTAAAACGCTTCTGCACAGCAAAGGAAACCATCAACAAAACTAAAAGACAACCTAAAAATTGAGAGAAGATATTTGCAAACCATACATCTGATAAGGGGTTAATCTCCAAAATATATAAAGAACTCGTGCATTGCAACAACAAAAAAACTAACAACCCTATTAAAAAATGGGCAAAAGATCTGAACAGACATTTCTCCAAAGAAGATATACAGATGGCCAACAAGCACATGAAAACATGTTCAACATCATTAACTACCAGGGAAATGCAAATCAAAACTACAATGAGATATCACCTCACTCCCGTCAGAATGGTTATAATTAACAAGACAGGAAACAACAAGTGTTGGAGAGGATGTGGAGAGAAGGGAACTCTCATACACTGCTGGTGGGAGTGCAAACTGGTGCAGCCACTATGGAAAACAGTATGGAGATTCCTCAAAAAGTTAAGGATAGAGCTACCATATGATCCAGCCATTCCACTGCTGGGTATTTATCCAAAGAACTTGAAAACACCAACGTGTAAAGATACATGCACCCCTGTGTTCACTGCAGCATTATTCACAATAGCCAAGACTTGGAAGCAACCTAAGTGCCCATCAAGGGATGAATGGATAAAGAAGATGTGGTATATATACACAATGGAATACTACTGAGCCATGAGAAAAGATGAAATCCAGCCATTTGTGACAACATGGATGGACATTGAGGGTATTATGCAAAGTGAAATAAGTCAGAGGGAAAAGGTCAAGTACTGCGTGATCTCACTCATTAAGTAGTAGATAATAACTACAAACAAACACATAGAGACAGAGATTGGATTGGTGGTTACCAGAGGGGAAAGGGGAGGGGGGAGGGCTAAAGGGATAATTTGGCACATGTGTGTGGTGATGGGTTGTAATTAGTATTTGGGTGGTGAACATGATGTAATCTATGCAGACATAGAAGTATAATGATGTACACCTGAAATTTATACAATGTTATAAACCAATGTTGCTGAAATAAACAAAAAATTAAAAAAACAAACGAAAAAATACCATCACCCCTAAGCCAATATCTTAATATTTGATTAAACTGCTTTATAGTGAATCTTAATACATTGTAAAAAAAGAAAATCAATTACCTCACTTCTCCTTACTTCCAATCATCTACCTCCACATGTCAGATCACCCTGCCCTTCATCCCATAAATTGTGCCCCAAGCCCTGGATAGGGGAGACAGATCTGAGACAGACACATGCCCCCTGTTTCCTTGCAGGTCAATCTCACAAAATAAAGCTACAATTCTTTTCCCAAAAGCTGATGCCAGAATAATTGGCTTTTTTAATGTGCATTGGGCAAGAGAACCTCAATATTGTGCGGTAACATCAATACATATATATACACTTAATGGATGTCTTATCTTTTTTTTTTTCTTTGCTGAGGAGGAGTCACCCTGAGCTAACATCTGTTGCCAAGCTGCTTCTTTTTGCTAAGGAAGATTCACCTTGAGCTAACATCTGTGTCAGTCTTCCTCTACTTTGTATGTGGGTTGCCGGCACAGCCTGGCCACTGATGAGTGGTGTAGGTCCACGCCCAGGAACTGAACCTGGGCTGCTGAAGTGGAGTTCTCTGAACTTAACCACTAGGCCATGGGACTGGTCCATCTCTAATAGTTTTGAAGATGTTACTAGATATGCAATTGAAGTTTCACTATGATCTCTGGATTTCCTTGCTGCTCTTTTAGTCCCTCACTTCAGTGTATGCGTTTCTTGCTCCATCTTTCATGCTAGAGGAATTCCTCAAATATCAAGTGGTCCTTGGCTACCCATTCATATTTCTGTGAGGGGAGGAAAACAGCTGAGTAGGATCTCTGTGGGCCTGATGGGGCCTGTGTCTGTCTGGATTCAGTGTTTCCTCAGGGGTGTAGAGGGTTGAACTATTAACAGGCAAACAGTGTTGGAGCCCACACTGATCTCTAAAAACATACTTATTCCACACATTACCACAATGACAGACATCCTCTGAACACGTGGAAATGCTGACAACACACCCACACCCACATACACACTATTCGCAAATGACCAGCAGCATTCAGACTGTAAACTACACCTGATAATGCACACTGATACTCAGAACATATACACAAACACACACACATACAGACCACTCACTGTCTCAGAGCCCACAGTGACTTGAACTCTCTAAACACACACAGACATCAACAAAACACACCTTCACATGGATGCCATAATAGACATGCACCCTGTGACCATACAGAATTGCTGAACACACACACATCCACACAACAAGGAACGTGGCTGTGCACGTATGGGCTTTATCAGGAGGTTTTTCACACCTCAGCATCAACATGGACACCCCAGGGTGAGACGGAGAGGCAGAGGGTACAGGGAAAAAATGTGGGGAGCAGTCAAGAGACAACTGCATAAAGCAAATATGATAACTGTAAAGCTGGTTGCTAAATGACATGTGACTCAAGGGTATGAGGACCCAAGAGGATCTGAAATGGTACAAAGGAGGTGACTGATACAAACCCATCACAAGATATTTAAATGTAAGGAACAGTGATATTTTAAAAGGCACTGAGGAGAGTGCATCAAAGCTTAGATATAATTCCAAACAATGAATGACATGGAATTCTGGCCAAAGAACAGCCATATTGCTGTTAAAATTCCTATTTAAATGTTTCTTATAAAATTATAGAAATACTCATTGAAAAATGACAAATATTCATTGGTTTAAAACATTTAAAACATTTCAGGGTAAAATAACTGCAGGTTCCACTTTTACTGAGTAGCTTTCCTTGGGCAGCTAGAAAAGTAGGACAAAGCACACAGAACAGCTGTGTGAAGGGTCAGAGAACATCCTGTGCAGACAGGACTTGGGAGTCTATAATCTCTGAGACGAGGGAAGCACAAGATTGTGAGCCCCAGCTCCATGCAGCTTCTCCCCTAAGGCATTTGCTATTTCAACAGTGAGAGAAGAGAGTCTGAGCAGAAAGAGGAGGAAAAATGAATTGAAATTTGGTTCCAGCCAAGTCCAGTAATTTCTGCTTCCAGTCAGATGTGGTAAAGGCAGAGCAACAATTAAACATTGATTTAATAAATACTGTATGTTTGAAAACACCAAAGGGATGTGGAAGCAAACAGGACTATATGAAATAAAATTTCAAAAAGGGAAGAGCCTTTTTAGGTGAGATTGCCACACATGCCCTCACCCAGGGGAATTTGCTTAATCTGGACTCAGAAAATGAAACCTGTCTTACCAGAAAAACAATTAAAAGTATAATCTGTCATAATTGATCTATGTTAGCTTTCTAATATCACAAGCTTTGTTTGGATGTTAATTTTTATTGCCTCCACTAGAAGACTCTGTGAAGGGAAGGCCATTGTATCATTTGCCACATGATCTCCAGAACATTCTTCAGTTGGGGCTGTATGACTTCTATAAATATTTGTTAATTGTTGGTTTCATGAATGCTATGGACTGAATGTCTATGTAACCCAATTTCATAAGTTAAAATCCTAATCCCCGATGTGAGGGTATTTGGAATTGGGGCCTTTGGGAGTTAATTAGCTTAGATGAGGCCATGAGTGTGAAGCCCCCATGATGGGATTAGTGCCCTTACAAGGAGATGGAGGGCCAGAGCTCTCTCTGCCAGATGAGGGTAGAGCAAGAAGCTGTCCTTTTGCAAAACAGGAAGAAAGCTCTCACCAAAAACAAATCAGCTTGAACCTAGATCTTGAACATTCCAGTCTTCAGAATTGTGAGGAATGCATTTCTGTTGTTAAAAATGCCCAGTCTAGGGACGGCCCCGTGGCTCAGTGGCTAAGTGTGCATGCTCCACTTTGGCAGCCAGAGGGTTCACAGGTTCAGATCCCGGATGCACAGTGACGCACCGTTTGTCAGGCCATGCTGTGGCAGAATCCCATATAAAAAGTAGAGGAAAATGGTCACAGATGTTAGCCCAGGGCCAATCTTCCTTAGCAAAAGGAGGAGGATTGGCATCAGATCTTAGCTCAGGGCTGAGCTTCCTCACCAAAAAAAAAAAGAAAAACCCTAAAAATGCCCAGTCTAGGGGCCTGCCCCACTGCCCAGTGGTTAAGTTCAGTGAGCTCCTCTTCGGTAGCCTGGGTTTGGTTCCTGGACACAGACCTACACCAGCATCAGCAGCCATGCTGTGGGGGTGACTCACATACAAAATAGAGGAAGACTGGCATGGATGTTAGCTCATGGTGAATCTTCCTCAGCAAAAAAAATAAAGTACCCGGTCTATGGTATTTTTGTTACAGCATCTCATACTGACTAGGACACTGAGTGTGTGGATAAGTTCATTTAGATTGACGATCCTTCTTCTACATGACACGTTATTGCCAATGATTCCTGAATGGGTGTGAGTCAGATTTCACTTAAGGATCATGAAGACATTAGGGCCCTTCTTTGTAGTTATGCACATATTGATACGCATGAAAACATGTTGCATCAAGTGATTTATTGACACCTTAGTCTCACACCTCATCCCATTAGCCTTCAGTGAACCTCAGTGTTAACAGCCAGTGCTTTGGGCAATAAAGGAAAGTCCCTGAACTGAAGAGGGGCCGGTATCCATCATCCAGCTCCTGTCCTCTGCCCAGCCAGCTCCAGAGCAGGGTCAATTTACAAGATGGGCTTTCCTCCAGGCAGCTCTGTTTTCCTCCCAGCCTGTTCTCATTTAGGATGATCTCACCAAAAGCAATGAGTGGAAATTGGGAGGGAAGAGCTACAGATGGCATCTCCCAGGGGAAATTCTTTGTGGTTACATGATCTAGAATATGGATAACCTGGGCCGGCCTCCTGGCTTAGTGGTTACGTGCACGCTCCACTATCAGCAGCCAGGGTTCAGGTCCTGGGCACGCACCAACACACCACTTCTCTGGCCATGCTGAGGCTGCGTCCCACATACAGCAACTAGAAGGATGTGCAACTATGACATACAACTATCCACTGGGGCTTTGCGGGAAAAAAAGGAGGAGGATTGGGCATAAATGTTAGCTCAGAGCTGGTCTTCCTCAGCAAAAAGAGGAGGATTAGCATGGATGTTAGGTCAGGGCTGATCTTCCTCACAAAAATAGATAGATAGATAGATAGATAGATAGATAGATAGATAGATAGATAGATAGATAGATGAAAGAAAGAAAGAAAGAAGAAAGAGAGAGAGAGAGAAAGAGAGAGAGAGAGAAAGAGAGAAAGAGAGAAAGAAAAGAAAGAGAAAGAAAAGAGAGAAAGAAAAGAAAGAAAGAAAGGAAGAAAGGAAGAAAGGAAAGAAAGAAAGGAAGAAAGAAAGGAAGAAAGGAAGAAAGAAAGAAAGAAAGAAAGAAAGAAAGAAAGAAAGAAAGAAAGAAAAAGAAAGAAAGAAAGGAAGAAAGAAAGGAAGAAAGAAAGGAAAGGAAGGAAGGAAGGAAGGAAGGAAGGAAGGAAGGAAGGAAGGAAGAATGAATATGGACAGCCGGCAGCTCTAAGGTGTCCTGAAAATGGAACCCTTCCCATGTCTGCAATATCCATCCATGTCCTCTTTCCCCTCCATCTCTCTGTTCTTGGTGGCCAAATTCTCTTGGCAATGACAACAAAAAAATGAAAGTAGGGAATAGCCCATTTCCAGTCTCAGAATTCTATGAAATTTTACTGCCTATCCCCAATCTCCCAGGACTGAGACCCTTTTTATTTTTTTAAGATTAGATTACATTTTAATCTGCTTTAATCAAAGTTTTCTCTCATCCTTGTTATGTATATACATATTCTAATACATAATATTGAAAACATTATTTTTGGCCCTACAATTTCCAGATGGATACATGCCTTTGTAATTATGTTTATAACTCCATTAACTATAGCAATTGGCTAAGTGATGAGTAGTAATGTACTAATACAGGAAAATGGCCCATTTTTATTCAACATAAAGTTTCATATTTTCATCAAGACAAATACCTGAATACTTAATTGTTCAGCAAAAACTCTTACTGTGTACATGTAAGCAATTATAAATCTATTGTAGTTGGTTTACCTTGTTGATTATTCTTTGTTTCTGAATTGTGCATTCAGCATTTCCATGAACACTTTAGAGTCCTGCATCTTTATCTTACCATTTTAAATACTAGGTCATCGACAAAAGTCCACATGACTTGTTCAGTTGTGTGCTAGTGGGTCCTTTGTAGGGTGTCTTCCTGGGTACATCTTCCAATGTGAACTCCAGCTGATGGCCTTGTGACACTGATGTAAATACTGGTGTCTCCACAGACCATGGGGCCAATGATGTGGTCCTTTACAGAGTCATATATAAACTAATACTTTTCATTCAATTAGTGTAAGGAATTCTATGGAAAGTAGATTGGGGACAATTAATAAAAGAAGATTGATTATGAACATGCTGTTAGGGAGAAATATTGAACCTCTGGCTATAAAGGTTTACATTTTATGCAATTAATCAGCCACCCTAACAAACCCCGTTCATAGGCAGGGCTATATACACATATATATTAGATTAAGATTACATCATCTATTAGTTTGAATGTGATTTTTTAAAGTACGCCTTGTTTCTCTTGCACTTTCGTACTGGGAGAAATATGGAATAGATAGAAACCGACTGGATTACTCTGGTCTGAATTCAGATTGAATTCAGGGCTTGAATTCACCAGGGCTTGAATCGTTCAACAAATGAGCCACTAATAGTGGCTACACCACTGGGATTTCCTGATGCAACATCGCGGTCATACACTCTATTGAGGATATGGACTCTAGAATAGGATTGTTCTGTTATCCCGAGGGTAACTTGTTCTGTTGATCAACATTTTGGATCAATAAGTGATAAAATATTTTGATTAGCTGGTCTAGATTTTAATGACTCAGAGGTTATTTTCTTCTCTGAGGTCACCCCAACCAAAATTGTTAGTCCATTTAAGTTTTGTTATCCCTTGATTTGGCTTACCTTTGTTTTTTTTTTTAATGAATTGAAGCTCCATAGGGTCTTCTCGTCTTATTTTCTCATTCCCGCCTCTTCAGGGAAAGGTCAATATCACTGATTAAAGGTAAGAGAGAGTAAAACCCTCGAGTGGCCGTTCATACAAGCCCTCATTTAGACAACAAATGATGATGCTGCCTTTGCAGGGTCCAGTCATTGCAGCCTTTACACCGTGTCACTGGGTAAGCAGTGCCTGTAACACCAGAAATGCCAGAGGAGATGCTTTTGGTAAAGAGGTGGGGGCTGTGTTTGCCGAATTTCTCTTACTTTTTGAAATCTTTCCTTGAATGCCTACCTGTGTTGGGTTAATGATTAATGTAATAAATGATTATTGGGTTGAATTTATTTTATTGTCAACTTTCGGTGATTATCTGTTCTGATATAAGATTATGCAAGGAGAAATAATTCTTGTTCCTCATAGTAACAGTACTACTTCTATGAATTAATAGATTAATGCAGCATTAGATTAGGAGTTAGTTTCTGTGATTGAAATTAAGATAAGTATATTGTTGAACCTGAAGGCTTTCTTAATTTGTAGCTGAATTTAGGCCAACTAGGGTATTGTTTGTACTCCCTCTCTAAGGAAGGTTGTAGCCTGTATCTAAAAGGCTGTACCTCTTTAGGGTTGGGTCGGGTGAGCAGGAGGCTGAACAAGTGTGGACCTGGCTCTGTCCCAGAGGGATGAGCAAGAGACACAGGGCACCTGTTGCCACACACAGCCGCAGCAGACATCACCAATCAGTCACGACGTGCTGGGCTGCAGAGCCCCCAGTCCTCGACAATGTGCTCTCCAAAGCCACTCCCGGGCAGAGCAGGGGACTGTGATGAACCCATTTGCCAACCCAGCTCCCCTAAGACATGCTCCAGGCCTCCTCTCCCCACTTACTCCGCCAGCTCCTCACTGTCCTCGGGACTTAGGCCTTCAAGGCCCGCCAGCAGGCTGCTCCAGCTCTTCTCCCTCCTTCCCATCACCTCCCCTCTCTGCTCCCACTCTAGTTCCAGGGCAAGTTACCTGTGGCTCCTGAGTGCTGCTCCTTGGCTTGGAAGGCCCTTCCTTCACCCCATCCACCCTGTGCACTCCTACTTACCCTTCAAGACTCGACTCCAGTGATGCCTCCTCGGAAAGCCCTCCCTGACGCTCCATCTCCCCAGGCCTGCTCTGAGCCACCACTCTGCCTTCTGCCCATGTCCATCACTGCCTGGAACCTTGCTGGGCTCCCTTGTCTGTTCTCCACATCCAGCCCAGCCCATCAGGAGGGGAGGAAATGCTTAGGCTCAGGGCAATGGAGCAGATTCCTAGACTGTGGTGACACTGCCCACCCCAGGAGAGGTCATTCTTTGGTCACTTCCAGCTTAGGCCCAATGCAGCTCAGGGGGAGCCAGGACACAGGGATGATGGCCCTGCGCTCAGCGGTCACAGGGTTAGCGTAGGGAAAGGGCACAGGGGGCCGGACACAGGGAGGATGGCCCTGCACTCAGCAGGTCACAGGGTCGGCCTAGGGAAAGGGCACAGGGGGCCACACACAGGGGTTCAGGACAAAACTTCAAGTCGACGATACCCTTGCTAAGGGCAGCAGGGGCCAAAGGCAGCTGCACAGCCTTTGAGCTTTTCATCTGCTCAGAGTGTTCCAGGGCTGGATAGAAGGAACTCAGGAGGCCCATCTGAGGTGGAGGTCACCTCGGGGGCATGTAAGCAGAAGCTGAGGGTCCCACAGCAAGTGGAATCTGAAGAGGTGACCTCAAATGTCGTGCAGCTCTAACGTCTCCAAGTTGGAAGTCAGTCCCCTCAGTCACAGCCTCTAGCTGCCCCCTCACAGGGCTGTGCCTCTCAAACACAGCTCCCAAGGCAAGTGGAGGCTGAGGGTGAAGGAAAACTCCTACCCGTGAGAACCGCTGTGATCACAGCCTCCTGCAAGGGGCCAAGGATGATGAGCAAGGGACAGAGGGACTGACCCACACGACTTCCCCTCAGATGCTGAACATGCTTGTGATTCATGGGGCCAATCAGTATCGGTCCTCATCCTCCACTCCTCTCTCCCCAAAAGGACATGTCAGTGTTTACTATGACATCCACAGACACATCAAGGGCATCTGGGAAGAATCATGTGTACATCTGGAGAGAAGGGCACTGTGAAAACCAGTAATATCTGCATCCATGTGTGCAGATACCGACATCTACATACAGCTGTCACATTCCTCCAGCAGCCCCGGAATACTCCGCAATCACGCTGGCAGATTTTGGCACATGGGAGCCAAACCAACTGGTGGTGTCCCCGAATGCCACCACTGCTGGGGCCTACCTTGATGTTGGGGGGAGGCAGGGTGCCATGCCCCATCTCACAAAAGTCTGGCTGGTGTCCAGGAGGGTCTCACAGCCTTCGACCATCATGCCCTCCATGGCTATGTTTTCCTGGATGCTCTCTGTCTCATTTACTTCATTGTGCATTATCCTGTGGGGACAGAAAATAAGTCAGAGACAGGCTGCCCCCGTCTCTCAGGGAGAAGGGAATGCTGGGCCTCTGGCCAGACCTAGGAAGAAGGCCTGGCACCCAGGATTCTCAGGTGGAGCCTGTGGTCACAAAGGGGGAGAGAGAATGCATATTGAATGACCACCGTGCTGGGCACTCTATGGGCATAAGCTCACATCATCCTTCTGACAGGCCAAAGAGAAAGGTGTTCTTATTTCAGAGTGAAGGAAATGGAGATTAATAGCTAGAAAACAGGTCTGATTTAAAAGTCTAAACCTCGTGGAACAGAGATGGAAAAACTAGGAGGAGGACCGGAGTAGAGGAAAGAACCTTTCTTCACTATTCTGCCCCCCACACCACTACTGGCCTTATCTCCATCCATAGAACTCCACCCACCCATCCTGCCTCAGGGCCTTTGCACTTACTGTCTCCATCCCTCCCCCAATGCACTTTATACAGTTGCTTCCTTAATGTTCAGGCCCTGGAATGGCTTAGTTTTGGAACACCTGGCAATCCCACTGGCTCACAGAAAGACTGACTCCAGTAGGCTCCAGCACGTCTTGGGGGGAGCAAGACACACCTTGCCCCTCAATCTGAGAATAATGACAACACTCTTATTTGTCATCTTCTGACTGCCGCAACACCCCTCCTCCAGAAGGTGGCGCCATTTAACTGCTTTTTAAAACTAGCATTGCTGGGAAAAGAGGTGTTTGAGTTGCCAACTTTGCTAAGAGCCTTGATGGGTTTTCAGGAGTCTTAGGAAGTTAGTAATTTTGGCGGGAGGAGCGTCTGGAAAAAGTACTCCACCTACTCCAAGAAAAGTACAAAACCCCTTATTTGTCTACTGATGCCTCAAATTCTACAACCACGACCAGATCACCAAGAGGGCTGGTTAATATGCGTGGCTTAACGAAGTTCTCTAGTAGACACTGTCCAACTTAACTCTCCCAGCAGTGAGAGATGACACTGGTCGAGCTGGATCGGTGATTAACGAACTCAGCGTGATGAGCAAATGACTGGGCCCTTCTGACCCTCAGTTTGCTCATCTGTAGAAGGTCGGATGAGGATGGAAGAGAATGCATTTCACGTGCTGACCTCAGGCCCAGCATATGGCAGGTGCTTGAGTAAAGGGCAGTGATCACTGTTTCTAGTATCACTGGTTGCAAAGGTGTTATTATAAAACTACTGTTATCGTTGTTTTCTGGTTATCAGACTGAAGCATGGAGATGGGGTCTCTTTCTTAGGAGCCTCAGTCCCTCCATCCCAGCAACTCTCTTCTCAGCAGCCCAGGCCCTAGCCCTCTTCTGGAAGGGACAGGGTACAGGGAGGCACCTTTCAAGGATATGCTAGTTCCCTGGATATGGACTCATTTTTGCAGGTTAGCAAAGGTAAGCAGAACCATTTCTTTTGACGAGGGTGGGGATTTTGCTGAGGAGGGCTGTATTTGCTACAAACAAGGGGGCGATCCCACAGTAGCAACACTAGTTTCACTGTTAGACAAGTGCCAGATGCAGCTGCTCAGGACTGCTGCCAGCCCCTGCTGGGGTTTGTGTTGAGAGCCACACTGTCACCGCAGCTGGGGAGGAGTGCCCAGGGCCGCAGTCTGCCGGGGGAGCTGGAATTGACGACCTGGGTTACAGTGAGCCCAAGAGATGAGGTTCAGGAGAAAAAGCGGGACAAAGGCCAGAGGTAGGAGAGAGTCAGCCCCAGGGGAGGAGTGTTTCTGAGCAGAGCCAGGGAGGATTTGTTATCTGCTGGCTTCCTGCCCGGCTGGGAGCTTTCCTCAGTCCCCCAAGGGAGGGAGAGAGGAGGATGAAAGGGCTGCTGTCAGGGCGACAGGAAAACCCTCATCTGTGTCACTAGGGCTGTGTTCAGGCCAGGTGCAGGTGATCAGGTGGGACAAAAGACGAGTAGGCTTCGGGAAAGGGGATCAGGGTCTTGGGACAAACGTCTTGGCACCCATGTAGCTTCCTCACCACTGCCCACACCGGGATAGGGCATCCCGCAGGGACAAGGAGCCTCGTTGGAGCCCCAAGTCTTCTCCTTGGGGAAGTGTACAGGATTTGGCTCCTTGGGGCAGGAGAGGACTGGGGTCCCCACCCCACAATGCTTTTTGTTAGTCTGCAATCACACTCTGATTACATCTGCTCCCTGAATGAACCTCCACTCTGGGGCAAGTGCCCTGTCCTGCTCCAGCCTGGTCCTCCCTCTGCCCAGCTGGGAGACGTGGCCTTACTGGCTGCCTTTTGCTGGACTCAGGAAGCCATTTAGGGCACTGAGTGGTTGGCAGGTCTGGGGACTAGACCCTACACGCTGCAGACCGACCCTCCTTTGCAGCTTCTGGCAGCCCATCACTGACTACAAGGTTGCTCATCATCTCTTGGCTTGCACAAAGTGGAGACCCCAGGGCTCAGCTCTTGGTACACATCTCGATCCTGCCTAAACTCACTCCTCTGGTGATCTCACCAGTCTTATGACTTTAAATACCATCTCCGAGCTGATGGCTCCCGAATGGCTCGCTCCCTTACACTCCAGACTCAAACGCCCTCCTCCCTTCTTGTCCCCTCCACCACTGTTGTCCATCTCAAGTTCAACATGCCCCCAGTCAAGCTCCAGTGAAGCAAGAAAGACTTCCCCTCCACACCTACCCATCCTGCCAGTTTTTCCATCTCGGTTAGCAGTAACTCCAACCTTCTGCATGCTCAGCCAAAAACTCTGGAATCACCCTTGAGTCCCATCTTCTTTCACCTCACATCTAATGCATCAGAAACTCCTGTTAGTTCCATCTTCAAAACACACCCAGAATCTGAACCTCCTCCTCACCTCCAGTGCCACCACCTGGTGCAGGCCACCGTCAACTGCTGCCTGGGCTGTTGTAGTGGCCTCTTCCCTGGTCCCTCTATTTCTGCCCTGGCAGAGGAAGGTTCCCTCTGGGCTTTGGGAACAGAAAGAGGGGCAGCAGAGGGGCCTTGACCAGAGGGCTGGGGCCTCTGACACTGGACAAGTCATTGGCTTGTCCACCCATGACACTGCCTGCTGTTGAATGCAGCCTTGGGTACATGAAGGCCCATCACCCAGGCTCCCCTCTGGGGCTCCTATACCACACGTTGTGACACACTGACACTGGAGAACAGGGGAAGTTGGCAGAGTGCCTGCGAGTCACTGGGCGGATCCCCGTCCTGGCAGATGGGCCCACGTGAGTGCTCAGGGCCCTTCCTCGAAACCCATCTGTGCCAGGGACAGCACACCACCCACACCATCCCACCAACTTTCCCCTGGGCTTGAGCTGTGAACTCCTCAGATTGCTCCAGGGGCCCTGCTTCCAGGTGGGGCAGGCTGGGGGTCCCCCAACCACCACCCCTTGGGATCCTAACCTGAACAAGAGATTTTACCATCTGGGGCTCAGCAAACTCCCACTGGGGAGCATCCTCAGTCCTGGCTTGTCCATTGGTGGGGGCACCTGGGAGCCGGGCTCACCCAGACAGCCCCCCCAATTTAGCCCTGGCGTCGTCCAGGCTGTTGGCTCGATGTGCTGATGAAAAGTGGGCCAGGAGCTCGTGCAGTGTCAGAATGTGTTGGGAATCTGCAGCAGGGAGAGGCAGGGGTCAGGGACAGAGGCAAGGATGGGGAAGGACAGAGGGACAGGGAGACAGAGGCAAGGAGAGAGACAGTGATGAAGCAAGTCAGAGACAGAGCAGCAACGTAGCGAGGGAGAGAGAGACAAAGGAGACAGAGAATGGTTCTCTCAGCTCCCAGCACTCCCACCAGCAGGGCTGAGGATAGACACCCACAGCACTTTTGATCTCAGACTCTAACGTGGAGCCTCTTCCAGGGTCTTGTCTGGGCCAAGAGCCCAAAGCTTGAGGCTCTAAGCTAGCAGGAGGAAGGGCCTGGAAGTGGGCTCAGGACCAGGAGCTCCCCCTCACCTTCCCACACTGCCTGCTCTGTGGAGCTGGACAGGCCTGCCATCCGCTGGGTCAGGGTCTGGCTCTAACCCCATTCTCCAGGCAGCCCAGAGCTGGGGCCTGTTAGGGCCTGGGCTGTCCCGGCCATGGCCCCCTGGTGCCCCCAGGTGTGGCTTCCTCCCAGCTAGGGCCCTCACTGCCCTGGTCCCCAGTAGGCTCCCCAGGCATGCGCCCTCAAGGACAGGGCTAGGTGCCAGCTGGAACATGGGGTCAGTGAGGAAGGCCTCCAGCACCCTCTCCTTGCAGTCAGTTTGGCCTCATAGTGCTTCAGCAGCTTGTCAAAGTCACGTCGCTGTTCTGCTTGCAGTGGGCCAGGATCTGCAGGCTGTACTGGTGGCTGGAGACCAACTCCTGATAGAAATTGACCATCAGCAGCAGGATGGCCAACGGACCTGCTCGGGAGATGCCCCACAAGCCCTCGGTCACCCAGCCCCACCCACGGAGGTCAGGTCCAGGTTCAGAGCTCCCACCCAGAGACACCCTTGCCTTTGTGGATGACTCTGGCACCACTGCCCTATCCAGGGCCAGATAGGTGGCCCCAGGCATCGGGACTGCATCAGAGTCACAGATCTTTATAGAGATGTGGCCGTGTCTAGTCCAACACCTGTGTATTGGAAGGTCAGAGAGGGCTGTTGTGGGTGCTGTGGTGTGCCTCGCCGCCTGAGGGTCTGAAGGGCCACTCAGCTCCGGAGCTTTGGGGGTTCGGCTGAGGCCTCTGTGGTAACTGAATTGCAGCTCCACATCCCCCTTGGCCCTGGCTCTCCCAAGAGGCCTCCCTCCCAGAGTGCCCCACCAGTGACAGAAGTGACCCATCCGTGGTCATAAGGTGAGTCAATAGCTGGCCTGGAACCAGGTCTCCTGAGTCCCCCATTCCAGGGCTTCCCCCATATGACATGTCCTCCCGAGTCACGTCCCATCAGCTGTCTGTCCCTTTATCCATGTGTCCCTGTCCTTCCATGCCTCCCCTGGTTCAGCAACTTGGGTCTGCTGCTGGCCCGCTCTGTCCCAATCTCCTGGATACACAACACCCTGCCTTCCAGCCCCTGAAACACCAGCCAATCTCCCCAAACCTGTCCTTCAGTATTTGATTGGCAGGGATGGACCCACTGAAACCTCTGCTTACAAACTCCATTAAAAAAGAAAAATGTGCTTTCTTTGCGATGAACTCTAAGTGGGAGCTTATGCAGGGCATTCCACTACCCAAGGGACAGCACCTTCAACCACGCAACTACAGGAAGTGCAGACCTCGTCCTTCTAGGGCCTCTTCTCATTGTGACCTTGGAGAAAAGCGGGGCTCTCTGACTTAGGGAAGTGAACAACAAAATGTCACACTCAGTATGGGAGAGGCGCAATGCAGGGGTCCTGCTGTGGAGCCCTTGGGGCCGTCATGGCGGTACAGCCAGCTCGGAGAGCAGTGACGCAGGGTGGACGGAGTGGGAGCCTTGACTGTGCTTCTACCTTTTATTTCAGTCATTCTACTTTTGGAAACCTGTCCCAAGGAGATGCTCTCCCATATGAACATTTCAGATGCAGAGATGAGTGTTTGTAGTAGCAACAAGTTGCAACAACTTTAAGAGCCAATGATGGGAGATGGCTGCATGGATGAGGGCATGCTCACAGGTACTGGAGCATCATACAGCCATCAAAAAGCATACTTTCAGCATGAGAAAACATTTGTGCTATAATGTTAAGTAAAAAAAAACACATCAAGATTCAAATTCAATATTCATGTGTGACATTATTATTATTATTGTTTTTTTGTGAGGAAGATCAGCCCTGAGCTATCATCTGCCAATCCTCCTCTTTTTTTTTCTTTTTTTGCTGAGGAAGACTGGCCCTGGGGTAACATCCATGCCCATCTTCCTCCACTTTATATGGGATGCCGCCACAGCATGGCTTGACAAGCGGTGAGTCGGTGCGCACCCGTGATCCGAACCAGCGAACCCCGGGCCACCGCAGCAGAGTGCATGCACTTAACCACTTGCACCACCGGGCCGGCCCCTGTGACATTATGTAAATAAAATGGGGGTAAAAACCCCAAGACCTGTGCACAGAAAAAATTTTGAAGAAAACACACCAAAGTCTTTACAGTGGTTTTCTTTGGGAAGCAGAACTATGGCTGTTATAGCTTTTAACATTTTCTGCTTTCCTAGATTGTCAAATTTTCTCAAATGGGTTCATATATATAATTTTTAAAAGGGGAAAAGTAGATAAGAAACTAAAAATACCTCGCTTCGTCCTAGAAAAACAGCTTGCCAACTTGTCTTTCCTCTTCTGCTCCCTCTGAGGGATTCTGTGTGTTTTTAAGGGGCCGCTGTTACACCCCGGGAGGATGGAAGTGCCGCCAGCCTGGAGGAGTGGACCCTGGAGAGGGACTTCTCAGGTGGATTTGGGTGCAGGTGGGGCTGGGGACCTCTGCCAGGGCTTCCTGCTCACCCAGGCCCCAGTGGGCCAGCTGGAGATGCAGGCCTTCAGGCCTTGGTAGAGACCTGGTGCAAACACACGATGGCCTCACTGACAGAGGAGGCACAGGGTAAGCTCCGGCCATGGAGTTCCTGCCCCTCCAAGGGTTCCCCGCCCCCAAGTCCAGCAGAGCTTAGGGGCCCAGGGAGAGGGCAGAGGTTGCCACCACCCGTGGGACTCTAGCAGCAAATGTCTTTCTCATGTGACACCTTATGTGAAAACCTCATCAGCGGGATACACTATGTAATTTGTGGGGTCCAGTGCAGAGCAAATAAGCAGGACCCCTTTTTAAAAAATGACAAAATTTCAAGATGGTGACAGCAGAGCACTAAACCAAACACAAGCTTTTCTAAACATGGTCACACACCCCAGAAGCTGGCAGAGGACAGGAGCTGCTCTCACTGCCAGCCTTCCTGGCACCCTCAGTGCCCACCTGCTGGGGTGACCCTGAGGGATCTTAGAGGAACTCAGGGCTCTGGAGAATTCAGAGGAAATGCCACTGATGATGTGAAAAGAGCTAGGGCTTGAGACCCACACAGAGCAGGCTCAAATCTGCCCTATGCTGCTTCTTCTTCTGCAGCTGCTTCTCAGCTGTGTGACCTCTAGCAAGATGCCTAACATGTCTGAACCTCAGAAAACCTCTTTTCTGTAAAATATGAAGGTGAAATGAGGTCACTCCTGCAAGTAATGGGACAATTTGAGGGCCTGTCTTGACATGAGTGCAGCCATGTTTGGCCGTTCCATTGACCTACAGCCACCAGCACACAAAGAAATATAAAGCTGCTTTCTGTGTGGTGGGAACTGGCCTTTCTCCCACGGAGATAGTTGCAATTTGTAACATCTCAAGGTCCTTTGGGCATTGTAGCCTGGGACAGACTGGCCATCTGTGCTGGGCTGGGACCATAACCAGGGAAAACAATGCACATGCACAACTGCCAGGCTGGGACAATAACCAGGAGGCTCAGTGCACATATGCCACTGATAACCATTTGTGCATGGGAACACTGAATGCTTGCTCTGTAAACTCTGTAACTGTTTACTCTGAAAACTACTGACGCTATATAAACCGCTGGAGACTGAGGCCTGGTGAGAGTCTCACCTGTGAAGGGGACACCTGGCCCAGGACTTTTGATGATTGGATTCCCGCCCAGCCATGTCAATTGAAGGCACTCTCCC
This sequence comes from Diceros bicornis minor, assembly GCF_020826845.1. Lineage (NCBI taxonomy): Eukaryota > Metazoa > Chordata > Mammalia > Perissodactyla > Rhinocerotidae > Diceros > Diceros bicornis. The sequence goes on from NW_026691267.1 coordinate 133,628, forward strand.
AGCAGTGGGGAGTGGATGTTGTGAGTAACCAATCTGATGTGTACTCTTTTCAGTCAACCTGGTGTCTGAATTTCTGATTGATTTGTGTCATTTCCCTTCAGTCGATGTCGATGTTTCCCTTTCCAATTGAGCTAGTGTTTTTCCCTCTTATTATTTGACCTATTCGGATCTGTTTGCGGACTATCACCTTTACTCTCTTCTGTATAATAAAATATACCTTCAGTCCATTTGTTTGGAGTGGCAAGTTTCTTTTACATCTCCAATCGAATCCCCTGAACCTCTCAAAACAGGGCCTGGTGCAGAGAAGGTGCTCAGTAAATGCTAGCTCTCCACCACTCCCTTTTGGGGGGAAACTTAGAAAAGCAAAAACACCTGGATTCTCCCAAGCACCTGCTCTGTCACCACCTAAAGAGACCTGGGGAACATGCCTTCTCATTGTCAGTTTAGCACCAGGCTGGGTAAGGGGCCCCTGAGCAACCCTGGCAGCCACATTTGCCATGGCTCCCCTCCCAGCACCCTCTTCCCCGCCCGTACTCCCCAGCCAGCCAGCTCCAGAACACAGCCCGAGTCTCCTCTCCCAGGATGAGCTGTAAGGATGCCAGAGAGACTTCTTCTACTTCCTGCAGCCCCCTCCCCTCCCAACTGTTCCTCCTCTGCCCCTGCTCATCACTCCCAGCTCCTACCTCCCTGGGGACCTGGGAACCTCCCCAATGTGTCTGGGGTTTCAGCTGAATGACAGAGGGGAAGCCAAAGGGACCCTGTCATGCACTCCATTTGTGGACAGGAAAACAAGCCCAGAGAGAAAGAGTGAACCCCTCCAGGAGTCAGGGTAGCCCCAGCCTAGGAGCCTGTCCCCATCTCCCTGCAGTGGTCTCTGTCTTTCTCTGCCACATCAGATGCCCCTTACTGGTCCCATTCTCCATGTGTGCTCTCTGTTCCATCTCTCTGTGATGACCCAGCACTTTGGCTGTTGGAGGCCCCTAGTGTTGTCCTCCAAGGGGAGCTGTCACAGGGGACTGTGCCTTCTCACAGCAGTTTGTGCCCTGAGGGCAAACCCCCACCTGGGGTCTCACTCGCGCAGTACAACAAGAGCAGGGGGTGGAAAGTGCTGAGTGGGCGCAGAGACACCTCTGAGCTAAGTGGCACACATCCAAAGATAGTAGCTCAGGAAATCACAAATGTGCCACAGAGCCAGCTCTGCTCCCTTTTCAGGGCATGTGGCTTTGTCCCCTCAAGGCCACTTGCTGAACCGCAGGATGCATGGGCTCTGACAATTGAGCGAATGGAGCACTTTAAAAGCAAAATGGGACAGTTACCCTCTGTCCACTTCCGGGTTGCTAAAACTACCCCGGCCTGTGCTTGAAGAGCGGCTGAAAATATCTAATGGAGAAATATTCAGGGCCGATGCAGGCTTTTCTATTTTTTCGATTCTCTGAGAACCTTGGCACATGAAATAATGGCTGTTCTTGGATCTGACCTCTAAAGAGCTAAGAGACTTACACACACAGGCTTGTGCAGAGCTCAGAGACACGTGGATGCCCAGTCAGCACCCTCACTGCCCTGATGTCATCACCCCCATGCCAGTCTGCTCTCTTTGCCAGTTCTGGGATTTGGACGTGGTATCCTTTTCTCTTTAGGATGGTGGTGTGTGTGTGTGTGGGTGAGTGTGTGGGTAAAAGTAGTCTGTATGTAAAACTGATGGCGCTCTTCTCAGAGACATCTACAGGACATCTACTCCACAGGGACCAGAGCAAAAACCAGACGCAGTCAGGTCAGGCGCTCTGCTCCCTGCACAGGCAACACCAGTAGTCTGGGAGTCGGATTTAAAGATCGGGCCAGGTGGGCAAAGCTCTGGAGAGCTGTGAGCCTGGGGACCCTGCAGAAGCCTTGGGCCACAGCCCATCCCTGCTATGAACCAGTGTCAGGATGGAGGCAAGAGCCCCAGCCCTGCTGGGCTCGCAGAGGCTGCCTTTCTCTTACCCTGCAGGTCCCTTCTGGGGATGCATTTGCTTTGGATCCGGGTTGGCTTGGCTGACGTCCAAGGCTAGCTCAGTTGACCCTTGTCAACGATGGCGATGGAGAGTTGGGACTCGGGCTTACACCCCAACTCGCCTGCTAGAGTCCAGCTCTGGCTACCCAACCTGGCTCAATGCCTGGCATCTCAGCTGAGCCCTGCCCACTTGCCATCCAACAGTCTGGCCTTCTTGGCCCATCAGAGGCAAATCCTCATTTGCCACACCCATTAGCAGCACTGCTCATTGGCTCCTGCCACACCCCAGTCCCCTGTCTGGAGACAGTGTCTTTAATCCAGAATGCATTTAGTCAGTGCAGTCATTGATGGGGGAATTAGTCCAGGGTTTTCTCTTGTTTATTAGCAGTCAAGGTTTTGCTAAACATCTCTGTACTTCTTGCTTTTCCAACAGCTGCCACACAACTCAGTTCTCTCTCCTTCATTCTCCATCCCCTCTGGCCTCTTACAAGCCTAAGAGATGCCCATCTCTGTCTCCCTTTGCGCCAATCCTGTCAGCATGTCCTGATGGAGTCTCTGTGGTGGGCACCATGCTGGGCATGGGTGAGACACAGCCGGAGGTGGATGTCAGATCCCTTCCCTGGAGGAGCTTCCAGCCTAAGAAGGGTGTCAGATACCCACAGAGGTAACTTATACTCCAACAAGGTGAGGCCAGAACAGAGGTGTGCCCCTACTGCAGTGGGAGGGTCTCACCATGGAAGCCACAAGCGCTACCCAGAGGTTTTGCAGGACAAAAAAGGAGCCCAACTGGGCTGGCCCCGTGGTGTAGAAGTTAAGTGCACACACTCCGCTGCTGGCGGCCCAGGTTTGGATCCCGGGTCTGCACCGACGCACCGCTTGTCGGGCCATGCTGTGGCGGCGTCCCATATAAAGTGGAGGAAGATGGGCACAGATGTTAGCCCAGGGCCAGTGTTCCTCAGCAAAAAGAGGAGGATTGGCATGGATGTTAGCTCAGGGCTGATCTTCCTCACAAAAAAAAAAAAAAAGGTGCCCAATAGGTGTGCTATAGGATGGAAGGAATTGGAGCAGAGGGGATGGTGTGAACAAAGATGCAGAGTATGACAGGGTGTTGAGTGCAGGGCAGCAGGGGTGTGGATGGCAGGAGGAACATGGGAAACAGGACTCAAGGCATAGAGTGGGCCCTGCAGAGGGGCTGCCTCAGAAGGGGTCAAGGCGGCCCTCTCTATGTCAAAGTTGGTTTGCAACCCTGATTCCACGGCTACAGTTTTACCTTAAACCATGAATTAAGATCGCTGCAGTTTATTGCAGAGTCAGCCTTCCAGGATTCTGAGTGCTCCCAAGCCAGGAAAATACCACAACCGTCTCTAAACTCCTACCCTGCCCTTTAGGGCTGCCTAAGCCATCCCAACTTACTTCCAATCATAAATGGGAGAAAAATAGCTATTAAAACAATGAAATGGTGGCAAACTGAGGATTCTAGAGAAGCAGAGGATTCTTCCTAGAGGAGGATGGTCCCGTTGCTTTAGATGGTCCTTGGAGCTTTTTGATTACCAAAGATGGGGCCCAAGAGGGCTGTTTAGATGGAAGAGAAGAGACTGAGCAGAGCTGGATAGTTTCGATAATAAATTTTGTGCAGACTTTTGTTTGGGTGTGATCTCCTGTTACCTCTAGGGAGAGATGGCTGTGGGTGCGGGCTCTGGGGGTGGAGAGTATAGAAGGAGTAGAGACAGGGCCAGTGTCCTCGATGTGTGACCTGTGCACAGCCTGCTTAGAAGGGCCTAATGCCTGGTTTAAGGCTCTGCTGTTGCTGCCTTGAAATTCTTAAGAGCCCTGCATTTTCATTTTGCACTGGGCCCAGCAAAGTATTTAGCTGGTCCTCAAAAAAGGTGTAGACAAGGGTATATTGGTAAAGGATTAACGACCAGCTCTCTGAAAGAAAAACTCTGACTGGTAGCACTGGCCGATTTCCATGGTGTAAACATTCTTACCTTGGCCCATTTTAATCTACCAAAGGGTGAATAACAAGCTTGCAAGATTCTTGAAAATTTCACAACCAACTTGCAAGTTGATATGAGCCAGCTCTGGTACATCACTGGACGGGGGCGAGGGTTTTGACAGATAAAGGGATTATGAACACTCCCACCACCAACAAAATGGCAGTTGGAAGCATGTGGAGAGAGGTCAGTGTCAGGAGAGGAGGTCAGCAAGAAATCCCTGTAGCAGGAAAGGCTGAGTGACAGGAGGGCAAGGATGTCTTCTATTCACCTGTAAGCCATTTTCTGTTTCAGTACTGGAAACCCCCTCTACTGTATCTAAGCCTTTCAGAGAGTCTGGTCCATACTTGCCAGTGTCGGGGTCTTGGGGACTGAAGGAGGAGTCAGTCGGATGTCATTAGGGCTTTCGTGGATACTCTGGTTCTCCTCCTGGGACAGGGCAGGACTGTACTGCCCAGGACCCTGAAGTCGGGTGTGGTCATGTGACTCGCTTTGTCCAATGAAATGTGAGCAGAGCTGTCAGGCACCATTTGCCACATTGCTTCCCCTGCCATGGGACTAGTGAATTTCCTGATGGTGGAGCCCCGTCAGCCTGTGTCCCTGTCTCTGAGAATGTGGTGGAGCAGAACCCACAATGAACACAGTGTGAGAGAGAAAGCAATCTTTGTTGTTTTAAGACACTGAGACTTGGGGGTTGTTTGTAATTGCAGTAGAATCTAGCTCCACCTGACGGACACATGGAGTGACCACACGGGGGTAAGGAGCAGTCAAGACTGAGTGAAGACAGCCATTGTGAGAAGTGATACAAGAAGTCAGGAGAGCAGAATTGGAAGTCAGATGTGGCCAGGAAAATGGAAGACCCTAGAAAATCCTCAGGAATATGTGGGATGGTGCCTGAGGAATTTTTCTGGCTATCAGAGCAAATGTGGCCCAAGAGAGCTTGAAGCCATCCAGGTGACGCAGTGGTTCCCGAACATGCACCTTTTATCTGGCCCGTCTCCCCAGCAAGGAAGGAATAAGTTGTGGGTCAGCCACAGGCCAAGGATCTACACCAGGAGACCCAAGGTTAAGCCTGGATTCCAGCGCTGGAAGTGACCTTAGAGTGACTTTGCATAAGTCCCTTCCTCTTCTGTGGACCTCAGAGTTCTCAGATCCCTCCCAGCTCTGACGTTCTAAGACCCTCTGTCTTTGTCATGGGCGTCACTCCTCACTTATTTGGCTCGTCAGCGCCTCCTGCCTACCTGATGGCCTACTTCCTGGGAAATGGGCTCTGTTTCACCATCCTGGAGCCCCTCCAGAGCACACAGGTGCCCTCTGCCCGGCAGGATATGTCTGTGTGTGTGTGTGAGAGAGAGAGACAGAGAGACAAAGAGAGAAAAGGAGGGAAGGAGGGAGGGAGAGAGAGACTACAGCCAGAAAGCTTTACCAAGCTGATCTTTCAAAGTCTTCTTTAAAAAATTTATTTGCCCTGGAGAGTAATGCACTCAGTTGGAAACATTGCTCCAAATTCCCACCAAACAGGCCTCTGCTGCCACACTGACAAACACACACACAAGCACACACACACTTTCAGTCAAAACTGACCAGTTTTGTGCTCCCCAGCACCAGAGAGGGCCCTGACCTTTGCACCCACCCCTTCTTTGGCCTACCAACCCCCAAAATCTTTCAAGGCCATATGCGACATGAACCCATACCCTCTTTGGCCATAAAATGACTCATTATCTACCTGGATTCACTCCTCAAGCTCTAATATGTCACCAAGCACACTCTACCACAATCAGATCTTAAGGGTAGGAACTTCCATCTCTTTACTGTCTACCACAGAGCCTGATGTCCATTCATTCATCAAGCCCCTACAGAGTACCCACTATGTGAGAGGCAGAAGGGACAGAGTGATAAATGACTCTGCCTTCATGGAGGTCCCACCATGCCTGGTGGGGTACAGAAACCCAAGGAGCTGGCTTTGATGTGGCATGCTTACAGTGGGAAAGCCGTTGGAGCAGGAGGCATGGAGCACATTCTGGGATGAGAGTCCCCAGGAGGAGGCATTCGAGCTTGGTAGGATTCTACCAGGCAGAGAAGCCTAGGGATGGCAGAGGCACTCCAAACAGAAGCCCCAGCATGTGCAAAGGCCAAGAGGTGCTCAGCTCATGACCAGGGATCACTGGCTGGAGCCCCGAGTGTTGAGGGAAGAGGAGCCTGGGGAACAGGATTAGGCAGTGGTCAGCTGATCTTAGGCAGTTAGTGAACAAGTGAGTGAGTGAATAACACCCTTGATCATGATGCCACTAACTTGATACTGGTCCCTAGACCTATTCCCTGGTCCCTAGCAAGGACTCAGCTTGGTTTCAGGGATATGTGTAGGGCTAGGCTAGATCTCAGAATGAACCAGATGGTTTAGACACGGGACAAGCCCCCATCCCAGGAGCCATGTGGGAAGAGGCTACGAGTAGAGTGGGAAGACTGGCAAGTAGACACGCAGACCTGGGTTCTAGTCCTGCCTCTGCCACCTCCCAGCTGTGTGAGCTTGGGCAGGTGACTTGAGTTCTCTGAGCCTGCTTCCTCGTTCGATCCTATGAGGATGGTTGTGGGGACTGACTAAGGAAGCATGTCTGACAGAGCCTGGTGCAGGGTAGAAGAGGTGTGTGGAATCTGAAACTTTTGTTCAAACTCAAGTTCCAAGCTAATGTGACCATAGTTCAGAGCTTGGCAGCGGCACCATAAGATGGAATTGGCAATTTCAGATCTTTGAACATTCCAGGCAGAGCTGGCTTCAAGGGCGTGTGATGGGGTCCTATGCTCAGAAGGCCCCATGCTTGGGGCTTCAAGTTCTGTGGTTGCCACCTTGAAGTTCTTAACCATTTCTCTTTGAATTTGTGTTTCAGGAGTAACATCTGATGGAACAATTGAGCACGCCCCAGGGGAGTGGGACTCAGCCCTCATGTGTTCCTGCCTCCTGCTGCCTCCCTGGGATTGTTTCTCAGCTGCTCGCTCCCCACATGCTGGCACCCCAGAACCCATGACCTCCTCTACCCTCTGTCTGGGAGTAAATGGGTTGAGTCAGCCAGGAAGACTCACATCCCACCGTGAGTCACCCTCCACCCTCTGCAGGGGCCTCGGGGTAGGTGCAGAAAGGGTGGGTGCAGTGCACACCCAATGCTGTCTCAGAGCAGGGGGAGGAGACAATACCTGGGCACTAGGTGGGTGACTCAGCATGGGCCTCTTGCCCACCCCTCATCTAGGTACCAAGTGTATCATGGCACAGAGGTTAGAGGAGGTTGGAGGTTGATATTGGGGGGTCGCCTGTCTGCCATGGGTGGGTTGGTGGGATGTGAGAAGGGGAGGTCGACTTCCCTAGGGCCTTGCATTTTTCCCTTGCCTCAGGCCCTACAAATCATGCAGCTGAACCTGGTTAGAATCTATGTTTCCATTTTCCCGTCCTCAGCTCAGCGTCCACGGTCCTCGTGTGACATGGCCAAATGGCTCTGAGCATCTGGTGAGCATGGTGAGATGAGGGGGGAGAGGCAATCACATCATTCGGCGCTGGGGTAGACAGCTGGTGAGGGGCGTCTAAGGGACAGAGAGCCAGCGCCTCTCAAGCTTTAATGTAAATGGCAATCAACTGGGATGTTGTGAAAGTGCAGATTCTGATTCTGGAGGTCTGGGCAGGGCCTGAGATTCTGCATTTCTAACATGCTCTTGCTTCATGGACCACATTTTGAGTAGTGAAGTTTTGGAAGGCTTAACCTAGCAACAGTGTGGCCTCCAGACTGATGTCCAGTGAGCCCCTGTAGGAGCTCTTACAACAGTCAGAGGGAACGACTGCTTGGAACTGAGCCAGGAGCCCACACTATGATGACCTACCAGGACCCTGTGTCCTCGGACACTTCAGCTGATAATGTGGGAATGCTTAGTCAATGTGGTCATCAGCAGAGTAATTAAAAACTCGCCCATAAATAACCTCACTCAATCCTCACACTCTTGTCAGGCAAGTAGAGAAAGGCTGTTTTATAGATGAAGGAATGCAGGGACAGAGGATGGGGGGACGTACTCCAGGTTGCAACTGTCAAGTGGCAGAGGTAGGATCTGAACTCAGATCTGACTAAGGCCCTTCCCACTCTGCCAGCATCACTAACTTTAAGTTTGGAGGCTGGCCTAGCTGTGACTGGAAGCTGGCTCCCTGCCTGTCATGTGCCCCCCGATCCTGCAGGAGCCCGGAATGTGAGGTGTTGGGCCTGTGCCTTGGGCCCCCTGGCCAGCCTCATCTGCACCCCTAGCCAGCAGTCACCTCTGCCTTCAGCCGCTTGATATTGATCTCCCCATCCTCGATCTGCTGCTGTAGCTGCTTGGCCACTGTCTTCTCCGTCTCCACGATGTGCAGCAGGTGCAGGTACTTCTGCATCAGTGCTTCGTGCTCCCTGGCCAGGGTCTGGGAACTGTGGACAGACAGACGTGGTAAGACACTGCCTTCTTGTCCCCCAGGGATCCAACCAGAAGTGGGGCTCCCCCACTGACTGCAATTAGGAGAAGGTCCTGACTCCCAGACTTGGTGCACAGGGCCTTGACCTGGCTGCTGTGCTGTTACGGACTGCTCTGGCCCCTTCTCCAACTCCTGTCTCACACTCTGACCTCTGGTTCCTCTAACTGATCCTGTTCTCTCCCCTCCCCCTCCAATCCACCCCACCCCCACCCCGGGCCTTTCTACAGGCTTACTCTCTTGTTAGGTGTGATGCATCTGGTGACTTTAAGTTAAAGTCAATGCTCAAATGGAACAACAAAACCTGGATGACAGGACATCTGTTTATAACATGGTTCACTGAATACTTTGAGCCCACTGTTGAAACCTACCACTCAGAGAAAGAGCTTCCTTTCAAAATATGACTGCTCACTGGCAAGTGCTGTGGTTCCCATGTAGAGACTGATGCTGGTGTGTGCCTTTCTCCACACACACACACAGAAGTTAGGAAAAGTCTTATGACTCACATAATAGAGGTCTCCCAGGAGAGCAGGTCCAGAATCTCAAGCAGCTCTGAAATGGCTTGAGGGAGCAAGGAAAGGAGCCTGGCCTGGGTTTTTATTGTGGTTGGGGGTTTTAAAGAAAAATATTCAATGACACTTGTCAAAGATGGTAAGGCATATTTTATTCAGAACCACTGTGATACGTAGAGACCACCATGATGGGATTCACAGTGGGGGAGAAACGAGATTGGGCTCGCCTCTGAATGCAGCATGGGCGAGTGGGAATTCACGGCGAAGGCAGCATGGTGGGGGTCAGGGCATGGAAAATTACTAAGAGAAAAAACAAGTGTTGGGTTACTGGCTAACCTGACCTAACAGGATTCTTACGGAACACAGGCCAGAGTGATCAGACACCACCTGAGGGATGGTGGAGGAAGAGGAGGAGCCTGAGCAGATGGCCAGGGCGATCAGACATACGGGTGTGGGTTCTGGTTAAACTGACTTAGCAAGGTTCTTGCTAAAACTGGATTTTACAAGGAAGTGCACAGACAGGCCTACAAGAAGATTCAGGAGCCTGACTAAAGTTTGGTCAAAGCAAGAAATCTTTGCCAGGGGTGAGACCAGGGCAAGAGTTCTGCACACAGACAGGGGATTGTGTGGTTGGATCCAAAGCCAATGCCAGAGAAGGGAGCCTATGGACTTTCTCCTCAGCTTGTCCAGGTGTGGACACGAGGGGAAGAGGGAGAGGAGAGGCGTAAGCTGTCAGCACACATCAAAACGTGTGGAGTCTGACCGCTCATTACAAGGACTAACATGCGTACAAAAATATGCATTCTCAATGGCTTGTTTTTATATAAACATTTTTTTTGGTTTTTATATAAGCATTCACAATGGCTTGTTTTTATATAAAGAAACACCAACAGGAAGCTCAAGAATGATCAGAACTGTGTACTGGGGGTGGCTGGAGTAACAGCGCTGGAGGGGACCCAGAAGTGTTGGCAGTGACTCTTCTGAAGTTAGACTTTTCTATCTTACAGATCTATCTAATATAAACAGAAATTTACACATACCATGTTTTCCCATTTAATAGTTTTTCTTTAATTTTAACTTTTGTACATAGGAAACCATTCTAAGATTTAATTCCTTTAGCACACTAACGGTTACAAAAGAGTAAACCAGAGGAAATGAAATTTTCATATCGCTTGCTAACTAAAAGGGCAAGGTGCATCCTAGTTTGTCCTTCCACTGTATCTCACACAGGCAGTATTTTCAGGAATCAGTGGCATATTATAACGCAACAGGGGTTTGGGTTTAGCTCCTTAAACATAGTAGGATTAGTTTGATTAGTTTTCTTCACATCAATTAAAATAGAAATTCCATTGCTTTAGCTTTTTAAATCTCAGTGTTCTCTAGGGACATGCACACGCAAACACTGATGTAAAGACGAAAACTGCACCTGTAAACTTCAACACATTCTTTTCACATCTTGAGAGTCTCTTGCCTAAAAGGGACAAAAATTCTATTTAGTTCCACAATTTTCTTGCCTTACTGACATTAGATCTCTCCATCAATTCACATTTTTAAGCCCAAGAAACTCGAAATGTTATTTGTTATATAGGAAATAAAATTACAAGGTGCTAAGGGAAACCAGAGGCACAGGGCTGCACTGTTCAATCGATACAGGAATCCAAAGCAAAGAAACACAAATATTGGAATCAGGACAGATAAGCAGCCTGCTTCCCAGGGACAGAAGGAAAGCCACATTCAGAAAGTTAAACACATTCTAAACTCTCCTGGTGGGGACAGAAGCCCTGAGTGGGTCAGTTCCTGGTGCAGGAGGGTGGGGACACCTGAGCAGCCACAGGAATGGACTCTGGGAGCTCACACACCCTCCTCCGCCCGGGGAGGAAGAGAAGGGCTCCCTCTCTCAGCTTCCACTCTCACAAGTGAGGAGACTCTCGGCAGGATGCGGTTTAAGGTTGTGACCCAAATGAACCCTAAATTCATAAACCCTAATCCAGACACAGAACTCTTGACTTCACAGACTTTCCCAATGTGCATAAATTACCCTCTGCAGGCACCTGCACTGTGGGTGCAAAACTCCACCCTACGTGTAGACACAGGCCCAAGGGGAGCACAGGGACAACCTCAGGAAGGGCAGCAACTCCCTCCCCCTGTGCAGGTGCCTTCCCAGCTTTCCAGGGCTCTGCAGCTTCTCTCAGCAGAAAGGCTCCTTCTGCAGTGGGTATGACCAGGGAGGACACCCAGGAAGAACGTGTGGGCCCTCAAGTACTTCCCTGTGCAGGCTCAAGGGGGGCTTAGCTTAGAGACCCTGACCCCAGGCTTCTGCTCCCAGTCACGTCGCTTTGGACCACAGTGATCTTGTAAATGGCACAGCCCAGTGTTTGAAGAATCCAGCAAGGTCACACAAACCCACGGTTTATGTGGAAAGGAGGGAAGAAAGTTATACAACATTTTTCTGGTACAATGAGAAAAGCCACATGTATTTATTAGTTTCAGAAAATATTATTAATTGTTATTTCCATGGCAAAACACTGTTTTATAAACAATTAATCATACTTAACACTTTTGCTGTTCAAACGTAAGCCCTGGAATTCCATTTGGAACACCCCATCCCAAAGAAAATAACTGACCTCAGAACAGGACTACACACGCTCAAGGGGGAAACCAGAATTTTTAACACATTCAATGTAATATTAGAATCTTTTATTTTTTTCTGAAGTACCTATTTCTTGCCTCTTTGGAAATATTTTATACTGCTTTTCAAGGCCACTGATTACATAAACTTTAACTTTTGAAAACCTGAAGCTCCACTAAGTGAGTAAATCTTTTCAAGGTGACAAACCCAGGGAGGAGCAGTGCTGACAGGCCAGAACACCCAAGAAAGATTGCACAGAGGAACCTCCACTCCAAGGCCTTCCCGTAGGATGTCTGTGCCAGGAGAGAGCCTGGGAGGGGCACAGGGACTTCATACGAAGGATTCCAGGCAGCCATTTTCTGCTCCCCTCTCGTGGAAAAGAGCCACAGACTCCCCAACACCCCGCTGCCTCCGCCTCCCCGCCCACGCCCCAGCGGCCTTGGCCTGTCAGGCCGGCGCCCCAGCCCCGCCAGCGCACCCCTCCCCTCTGCTCCCCTCCCCAACGCCCCGCTGCCCCCTGCCCCAGCGGCCTTGGCCTGTCAGGCCGGCGCCCCAGCCCCGCTGGCGCACCCCTCCCCTCCCCTCCCCAACGCCCCACTACCCCTCGCCGCCCCCCACCCGCCCCAGCGGCCTTGGCCTGTCAGGCCGGCGCCCCAGCCCCGCCAGCGCACCCCTCCCCTCTGCTTCCCTCCCCAACGCCCCGCTGCCCCCTGCCCCAGCGGCCTTGGCCTGTCAGGCCGGCGCCCCAGCCCCGCTGGCGCACCCCTCCCCTCCCCTCCCCAACGCCCCACTACCCCTCGCCGCCCCCCACCCGCCCCAGCGGCCTTGGCCTGTCAGGCCGGCGCCCCAGCCCCGCCAGCGCACCCCTCCCCTCTGCTCCCCTCCCCAACGCCCCGCTGCCCCCTGCCCCAGCGGCCTTGGCCTGTCAGGCCGGCGCCCCAGCCCCGCTGGCGCACCCCTCCCCTCCCCTCCCCTCCCCAACGCCCCACTACCCCTCGCCGCCCCCCACCCGCCCCAGCGGCCTTGTCCTGTCAGGCCGGCGCCCGAGCGCAGCGGGCGGAGTGGAAGAGCGTCCAGACCCGCAGGGAGCGGGCTGTCAGAGGCGCCGGTCTCACCACAGGCGCCGCCACCCGCTCTGCTCGAGGACCATGCTCCGCCCCGCGGCCCCGCCCCAAACCGCGCCGGCCAGTCCTGGCGGCCGAGGGCCCAGGCGAGCGCAGCCTCCCAGGCCGCCCCGCCCAGGCACGCCCTCACCCGCGTTCTTCTTTCCGCTGCCCTGGAGAATGAGCGCCACGCGACGGGCAGCCGCTGGGGCCAATCCGGCCGAGCAACGCGGGCCAGGCCGGAAGTGCAGGCAGAAGTGCGTGGGTCGCCATCTTGGCGTACGGCAGGTCCCTGCGTAGAGGGCCTGCCCGCACAGTCAGCTCCCCCGCGGTCTGGGTCGTTTGCTCTGAACACCGCAGCAGCGACCTATCGGGGCAGCGGAACAGACGCGTTTGGGCAGCGCGACCCTGGGCGGGCGCGTTGGCCGGCATTTTGCCTAGGCTCATGGGCGCAGCCATCTTGCTTTACGGCCGACGGGCAGGAGCGCGCCGCCATCTTGCCGTCCTGCAGGCCTCGGGGATCAGCTCCACGTCCCACAGAGTGTCGCAGCGAGCCCTTACCCTTGTGGCGGTCCCGCTGTGGGGTGGTGAGGAGGGGGCCTGAGCATGGCGGCGCGATAGCCTGAGGCCCGATAGCCTGAGGCCCGGGATGGTGATCGCTGTGCGGCCGCGAACTGCTCCCATCGCCGGGCAGCAGGAGAAACCGCCGTCTCCTTCCGCAGGTAACCGGCCGCTGCCGCCCAGTCAGCACCCCCGCGCGGTCCAGCCCGAGGCGTGCGGCACTTTGTCCTCGGGCCGGTCCAGCGGGTGAGTCAGCGCCGGGCGCTGTGTGGCCTTGTCTGTGCCACTGTCTCTAGTCCGGGCGCCTCGGGCCACCACGGCCACTGGCGCCCACTTTATGGCCTCCACCACCCTCTCACCCCCACCCCGCGGCCACCCTGGTCTCCACTGATTCCGGCTGGGGCCAACAATGTCGAGAAACAGGGTGTTCTGGAAACGCTCTTCCTTAGGTCACTATCTTTTTGCATTTGCTGTGACTTTTCTGCTCTTCTGATGGCATGGAGCCTGCCTTGATCTCTGCGATCAGGAATGCGGCTGAGCAAATGCAGCTTGTACCTCTTTGATGGACGTCCCTCCCGGCGCTCTGTTGCTAGAAGGGTCCTGGCAGTGCAGAAGGGTCCTGGCAGTGCACAGAAAGGTGGCTCTGTGCTGGAGGTGAGTCCTGGAGAGGCATCTGACAGCATCCTGGGCGGAGCAGGGCGCAGCCCATTCCTCACGGGGAGGCTGACCCTGCTGGCCAGGCTGACCCTGTGGACTGGGACTCTGCATGTGACAGCATCCTGGGTGGAGGAGGGCACGGCCCACTCCTCACGGGAAGGCTGACCCTGCGGGCCAGGCTGACCCTGTGGACTCGGACTCTGCATGTGACAGCATCCTGGGCGGAGCAGGGTGCAGCCCACTCCTCGCGGGGAGGCTGATGGTGCGGACTCGGACTCAGCATCTGACAGCATCCTGGGTGGAGGAGGGCGCGGCCCACTCCTTACGGGGAGGCTGACCCTGCAGACTGGGCATCTGACAGCATCCTGGGTAGAGCCAGGCGCAGCCCACTCCTCACAGGGAGACTTACCCTGGGGGCTCAGGGAAGGGGCTTCTCTCTCCACCATCTTCCTTGGGCTCCCACAGCGGGGTGAGGGGTTTGCCTTCCTCCTGGCCTGGCTCCCTTCAGGAGGGCTTCTGGAATTCAGCCAGTTCACCGAGTCCTTTGGACTCCACACTGGAGGTCCCAGAACAGTGCGCTGAAGACATTCTACTTTGAAAACCTGGCAGATCCTTTTGTTTCGTGTTGCAGGTTGTTATTGAAGTTTGAAAGACCTGAATGGCACTTGTTGTCTGTAATCTTATTGAAAGTTTACAGTGGTTTGTTCTAAGTCGGAAGTTGTTACAATCTATCCAAAGAACTAGTAACATGAGCTTGTTTCAGAGGTTAGCCACCATGCTTTCTTGACAGTTTCCTTCAGAGCCTGTGTCCCAAAAGTTTTGTTACTGTTTTTGAGAATGAGGCAAAGCACTGCAGAGAAGGCTGCTCTTGGCACGTGTGGTGGTCTAACGTGGTCTGGGGGCAAAGGAGGTGGGGGTCCTTTGGTAACTAGTCACAAAGCATTGAGAAAGGTTAGAAGGTCATGTTGCTTGAAACTCCCTGAGGACCTACTATCCACCTGGTCTGGTCCACAGCGGCCTCAGGGGGCTAGATGACCTCAGGTGGAGCAGACAGCCCTCGGGAGAGACTCCCTCCAACCCCCCGCCCCCACCCATGTGCATAGTTTGGTCTAAATAGAGATTTTACCTTAATGAGGAGAAGAGATGATGAAGTGTCTTGGTCGGTGTCTTGCAGGGGCTGCTTGCTTTGTACAGGGAGCAGCTTTTCTCCTGGTAGTGGAAGGACAGGAGGAACACGGAACTGCAGCTCTTGGGGCTGACCTCCTCTTGGCGGCGGTCTTGCATCCTCAGCTGCTTGCGCAGAGCTGGGGCCAGGCGCCCTGCTGAGTGCCTGGGAGGCTCTGCTGGCCGACCCCTGGCCTGGCTTTGAAATGGGGGGACCAACCATCTCTGTTTTAGCAGCCCAAGTCCTGCATCCCAGGGACAGCAGGAGGTTTGGGCAGCCATGAGCTTCTAGGAACTATGTCCGGGGCTTCCTGAAGCCTTTCTTGTTGTCTTGATGCCATCCTGTGCTATCTGCCCGAGCATCTGTGTCCCTACAGGGCACTTACCACAGCCTGGGAGGAGGTCCTCCCCTTCCTTTCTTCTCTGCCCTACAGATGGTGAGCTTCTTAAGGTAGACAGTGGGTCTTTCATCTTTCTATTCCAGTAATAACTTGCAAGCAGAAGGTGCCTTAATCTTTACTAAAGAGTCCTTAAATCTTTACTAAAGGTTTAATGGGCAAAGTCGCTACAGATTTGGGTGTCCGCAGAAACACTTGTTTTGCTTTCATAGTTGATCATTTTAGGGCGAGACATTTAATTCTTTCTTTCTAATTACTTTCTCATTTATCCTTGCAGGCTCTGCATAAAGAGCTCAAAATGTGTGGTCCAGTGGTTAAAAGCTGTTCACAGGGATGACTGGACCCCACTAAGCATTCTTTCATCTGTAGCGAACATTTCAGCAAAAAAAGCTCTCGGAAAGGCTGGAGGATCAGTACTACGTGCACAAACCTGCGGCCGTGCCCTCCATCTTCCACCTGACTGAGAAGAGGGGGCTGAAGGCCCTGGCCGCCCCAGGAGAAAGGACACCAGGAAGGCCGCCGGGGGCCTGAGGGAACATGTGAGTGAGGCAGATGGGAAAGGAGCTGCAGGTTCATCGTCGTCCTCGAGGGAAAACCTGAGGGCCTAGCCGGGGTCCCGCAAGTTGAAGCGAGCCCCTCTGCAGGGTGAACCCGCAGCCAGGGCTGCCCGGGAAGCCGCCAGTCAGAAGCGGGCGCAGAGTCTCTGGAAGGAACTCCAGGAGACAGTGTGGCCTCCACAGCATCAGGCAGCCAGGGAGATGCAAACACGTCTGCTGTAGATGCTGGCGATGAAACCCCCTCTTCCCAGCGAGGGGCTGCTGGGTAAGAGTGGCATTTCCGTGGGTGACTTTACCCCCAGGATCTGGGGCGTGCAGATTTATTGGCTGGTTTCCTTCTTACAGTTTCTCCTCAGTGTACACTCGAGAGAGGCCATCTGTCCCCCAGAGCCTGTCGAGCGAAGGAGGCTGAAGAGAGACGCGGAGCCCAGCTGCAGCGGGACCAGCCTGAGGCCTGACGAGGGCTTGGCCCAGAGCCCCCAAGTTCATCATTCACAATGATGCCTCAGAAACCCTCCCAGAGCCCCTCCACTCCAACAGACGTCACCCCGAAGCCAGCCGCAGAAGCTGTGCAGGGCGAGCACAGCGACACCGGCCCCACGTCCCTCAGCGGGCTCATCCTGTCAGCACTGGGGGCCCAAGAACTCCTCGACTCACTGCACTCCTACTGCTTCTGCTCCCGGGGGAACAGGAGCACGGGTGCCGCCTGCAGGGGCAGGTGGAGAAGAACGGCGAGCTGAAGAGGGGCAGCCGCCGACAGCCAGGTGCAGACGCTGCAGGAGGAGCTAGATGAGCTGAAGGGAGGGGGCTCCCTGCCTTAGCAGCCTGCTGCCCCCAGCCAAGGTCAGTCCCGGGGCTCGGGGCTCCCCCACTGCCTGCTCATCATGAGGGGTTTCCTGCTATGCAGCAGACGGCCCCTGAGCACTTCTGTGTGCAGCATGCCTGCTGCTGTCTTGGGAGAAGGCTCTGCTGGTAGCCGCCCTTCGTAGACAGGGAGCCCAGGTTGCAGAGCTCACCCCGCTTGCTCTAGGGCACTGGAGAGGCAGCGGTAGCTGTCAGGGTTTAGCAGGTGGGAAAGGAGGCATTGCAGGTCAGCTGTGAAAGCCAGACCTACCCAATGAATGGTGCCTGGATGGTTGGTTTTCCACTTGAACAGGAGAAAGTCAGCTTCTGTTGCATCTCTCACACAAATGTAAATTCCAATGAGTTAGGATCTAAATGTGAAATAATATCGACATAATAAACTATTAGAAAAGTTATGGGAGACTCTTAAAGTAATGGGGAGGTTCTTTCCATTCATGTTTTTAATTAATTAATTTATTTTATTGATGTTTTAATAGTTTATAACATTGTGAAGTTTGGGGTTGTACATTTTTGTTTGTCCAGCACCATATATATGTCTCCCTTCACCTCTTGTGCCCACCCCCCACCCCCATTGCCCCTGGTAACACAGTAAACCATGTGTTGGTTTACATTCCACATATGAGTGAGATCATACAGTGTTTGTCTTTCTCTTTCTGGCTTATTTCACTTAACATAATACCCTCCAGGTCCATCCATGTTGTTGCAAATGGGACGGTTTTGTCTTTTTTTATGGCTGAGTAGTATTCCGTTGTATATATATACCACATCTTCTTGATCCAATAGTCAGTCGAGGGACACTTAGGTTGCTTCCACTTCTGGGCTATGGTGAATAATGCTGCAGTGAACATAGGGGTGCATAAGCCTCTTTGGATTGTTGATTTCAGGTTCGTTGGATAGATTCCCAGTAGTGGGATGGCTGGATCATAGGGCATCTCTATTTTTAATTCTTTGAGGAATCTCCATACCGTTTTCCATAGAGGCTGCACCACTTTGCATTCCCACCAGCTGTGTATGAGGGTTCCTGTTTCTCCACATCCTCTCCAACATTTGTTGTTTTTGTCTTGGTGATTATAGCCATTCTAACGGGTGTGAGGTGATATCTTAGTGTTGTTCTGATTTGCATTTCCCTGATGATTAGTGATGTTGAACATCTTTTCATGTGCCTGTTGGCCATCTGTATATCGTCTTTGGAGAAGTGTCTGTTCGTTTCCTCTGCCCATTTTTTGATCAGGTTGTTTGTTTTTTTGGTGTTCAGTTGTGTGAGTTCTTTATATGTTACAGAGATCAACCTCTTGTCAGATGTATGTTTTGCAAATATTCTCTCCCAGCTGGTGGGTTGTCTGTTCATCTTGATTCTGGTTTCGTTTGTCTTGTAGAAGCTCTTTAATCTGATCAAGTCCCACTTGTTTATTTTTTCCTTAGTTTCCCTAGTCTGGGTAGGCATGTCATCCAAAAAGATTCCTCTATGACCAATGTCAAATAGTGTGTTCCTTATATTTTCTTCTGCGAGTTTTATAGTTTCAGGTCTCACCTTCAGGTCTTTGATCCATTTTGAGTTAATTTTTGTGAATGGCGGTAGCAGATGGTCCACTTTCATTCTTTTGCATGTGGCTGTCCAGTTTTCCCAACACCATTTATTGAAGAGACTTTCCTTTCTCCATTGTATGTTCTTAGCTCCTTTGTCAAAAATTAGCTGTCCGTATATGTGTGGTTTTATTTGTGTGCTTTCAATTCTGTTCCATTGATCTGTGTGTCTGTTTTTGTACCAGTACCATGCTGTTTTGATTACTATTGCTTTGGAGTATGTTTTGAAGTCAGGGATTGTGATGCCTCCAGCTTTGTTCTTTTTTCTTAGGATTGCTTTAGCTATTTGCGTCTTTTGTTGCCCCATATGAATTTTAGTATTCTTTTTTTTATTTCCGTGAAGAATGTCATTCAGATTCTGATTGGGATTGCATTGAATCTGTGGATTGCTTTAGGTAATATAGACATTTTAACTATGTTTATTCTTCCAATCCACGTGCATGGGATATCTTTCCATTTCTTTATGTCGTCATCGATTTCTTTCAATAATGTCTTGTAGTTCTCATTGTATAGGTCTTTCATCTCCTTGGTAAGATTTATTCCTAGATATTTTATTCTTTTTGATGCAATTGTAAATGGTATCATCTTTTTGAGTTCTCTTTCTGTTAGTTCATTATTAGCATACAGAAATGCAACAGATTTTTGCAGATTGATTTTGTACCCTGCAACTTTGCTGTAGTTGTTGATTATTTCTAATAGTTTTCCAATGGATTCTTTAGGGTTTTCTATATATAAAATCATGTCATCTGCAAATAGTGAGAGTTTCACTTCTTCGTAACCTATTTGGATTCCTTTTATTCCTTTTTCTTGCCTAATTGCTCTGGCCAAAACCTCCAGTATGTTGAATAGGAGTGGTGAGAGTGGGCAGCCCTGCCTCGTTCCTGTTCTCAGAGGAATGGCTTTCAGTCTTTCCCCATTGAGTATGATGTTGACTGTGGGTTTGTCATAAATAGACTTTATTATGTTGAGGTACTTTCCTTCTACACCCATTTTGTTGAGAGTTTTTATCATAAATGGATGTTGTATCTTGTCAAATGCTTTCTCTGTGTCTATTGAGGTGACCATGTGGTTTTTATTCTTTGTTTTGTTGATGTGATGTATCACGTTGATTGATTTGCGGTTGTTGAACCATCCCTGCGTCCCTGGTATAAATCCTACTTGATCATGGTGTATGATCTTTTCAATGTATTGCTGTATTCGGTTTGCCAATATTTTGTTGAAGATTTTTGCATCTATGTTCATCAGCGATATTGGCCTGTAATTTTCCTTCTTTGTATTGTCTTTGTCTGGCTTTGGTATCAGGGTGATGTTGGCCTCGTAGAATGACTTAGGAAGTGTTCCATCTTCCTCTATCTTTTGGAATAGTTTGAGAAGGATGGGTATTAAATCTTCTTTGAATGTTTGGTAAAATTCACCGGAGAAGCCATCTGGTCCTGGACTTTTATTTTTTGGGAGGTTTTTGATTACTATTTCAGTCTCTTTACTTGTGATTGGTCTATTCAGATTCTCCATTTCTTCTTGGTTCAGTTTTGGGAGGTTGTATGAGTCTAAGAATTTATCCATTTCTTCTGGATTGTCCAATTTGTTGGCATATAATTTCTCATAGTATTCTCTTATAATCCTCTGTATTTCCGTGGTATCCATTGTAATTTCTCCTCTTTCATTTCTAATTTTATTTACTTGAGCCCTTTCTCTTTTTTGCTTAGTAAGCCTGGCTAAGGGTTTGTCAATTTTGTTTATCTTCTCAAAGAACCAACTCTTTGTTTCATTAATCCTTTCTACTGTTTTTTTGGTCTCAATTTCATTTATTTCTGCTCTGATTTTTATTATTTCTTTCCTTCTGCTGACTTTGGGCTTTGTTCTTTTTCTAGTTCAATTTAAGGTTGCCTATTTGGGCTTTTTCTTGTTTGTTAAGGTGGGCTTGTATCGCTATGTGTTTCCCTCTCAGGACCGCTTTTGCTGCATCCCATGTGGTTTGGTATGGCATATTTTCATTTTCATTTGTTTCCAGATACTTTTTGATTTCTCCTTTAATTTCATCAATGATCCATTGGTTGTTCAGTAGCATGTTGTTTAATCTCCACATTTTTGTCACTTTCCCAGTTTTTTTTCATGGTTGATTTCCAGTTTCATAGCATTATTGTCTGAAAAGATGCTTGTTATGATTTCAATCTTCTTAAATTTATTAAGGCTTGCTTTGTTTCCCAACATATGGTCTATCCTTGAGAATGTTCCATGCGCGCTTGAGTAGAATGTGTAGTCAGCTGTTTTTGGATGGAGTGCTCTGTATATGTCTTCTAGGTCCATCTCATCCAGTTTTTCATTTAAGTCTACTATTTCTTTATTGACTTTTTGTCTGGATGATCTATCCATTGATGTAAGTGGGGTATTAAGATCCCCTCCTATTATTGTGTTGTTGTTAATGTCTCCTTTTAGGTTTGTTAATAGTTGCTTCATGTACATTGGTGCTCCTATGTTGGGTGCATATATATTTATAAGTGATATGTCTTCTTGGTGGAGTGTCCCCTTTATCATTATATATTTCCCTGCTTTGTCTCTCTTAACCTGTTTTATCTTGAAGTCTACTTTCTCTGATATGAGTATGGTAACACCTTCTTTGTTTGTCATTAGCTTGGAGTATTGTCTTCCATCCTTTCACTCTGAGGCTGTGCTTGTCTTTAGAGCTGAGATGTGTTTCCTGGAGGCAGCATATTGTTGGGTCTTGCTTTTTAAACCATCCTGCCACTCTATATATTTTGATTGGAGAGTTCAATCTATTTACATTTAGGGTAATTATTGATATATGAGGGCTTAATGTTGCTGTTTTGTCACTTATTTTCTGGTTCTTTTGCATTTCCCTTGTTTCTTGTCCCATTTGTTTCGGACTGCCAATTCAGTTTTGGTTCTTCTGTCTTATGACTCTTCTAGTTTTCTCATTGTTTATCATATGTGATTTTGTGTTGATTATTTGTTTAGTGGTTACCTTGAGGTTTGTATAAAAAATCTTGTGTATGAGATAGTCCATTATCTGATGGCCTCCTATTTCCTTATACTAAGTCAATTCAATCACTTTCCTCTTTGCCTTCTAAGTCGTTCTTGTTATACCTTATTCTATCTTGTGTTGTGGTTGTGTGTTTACAGTGATAAGGTTAAATTTATTTTTGGTGAATTCCTTCCTTTGATCTTTGATTTTGGTATTTAAGTGGTTGCTAACCTATTCTGGTAAAGATCTACTATTTTTCTGAGTTTGTCTACCTATTTTTCTCCTTGCTCCAAGCTTTGTATTCCCTTTCTCTTCTTTTTTTCAGGCCTGAGGGCCTTCTTGAGTATTTCTTGTAGTGGGGGGTCTCGTGGCCATGAACTCCCTTAGCTTTTGTTTATCTGGGAAAGTTACTGTTTCTCCATCATGTTTGAAGGATATTTTTGCTGGATAAGACTATTCTTGGCTGAAAGTTTTTGTTTTTAAGTATTTTGAATACATCATTCCAGTCTCTCCTAGCCTGTAAAGTTTCTGTTGAGAAATCCGCTGAGAGCCTGATGGGAGTTCCTTTGTACGTTATCTTTGGTTTTTGTCTAGCTGCCCTTAATATTGTTTCTTTGTCATTGACTCTGGCTAGCCTTACCACTAGATGTCGTGGAGTGGGCCTTTGCCTGTTGACATATTTAGGTAATCTGTTGGCTTCGCTTACTGGTATTTCCTGCTTCTTCCCCAGATTTGGGAAGTTCTCAGCTATTATTTCCTTGAATAGGCTCTCTGTTCCTCTTTCCCTCTTTTCTCTCTCAGGAATACCTGTAACTCTTATGTTACATTTCCTAATAGAGTCAGATATTCCTCGGAGACTTTCTTCATTTCTTTTTAGTCTTAGTTCTCTCTCCTCTTCCATCTGGAGCATATCTGTATTCCTATCCTCTATAATGCTAATTCTTTCCTCCATGTTGTCAGCTCTGTTCTTTAAAGATTCCAGGTTCTCCTTTATCTCCTCCATTGTGTTCTTCATCTCCATCAGCACTGATTGGTTTTTCTTTATGATTTCAATCTCTTTTGTGAAGAAACTCCTAATCTCATTGAATTGTTTGTGATGTCTTGTATTTCATTGAGTTTTTTAATGATAGCTATTTTGAAATCTCTGTCGTTTAGGTTATGGATTTCTGTGTCTTCAGCGTTGGTTTCTGGGTGCTTGTCATTTTCCTTCTGGTCTGGTGATTTCCTGTACCATTGCATTGTGGTTCCTGTATTGGCTTTGTTTTTCCTCATCCTGGAAATATCTGGTTGCAATTTCCACCCGCTGCCACTGTGTGGGGGTAAAGGGCTGTGTAATCTGTGCCCCCTGCACTCTGCCCTAGCTGTTCGCTTTGATCCGCAGGGTCCAGCTTGCGGGCGGGGGAGGTGCTCTCTCTTTTGCCTGCTGGGTCCGTGGTGTGGGGGGCTTCTCGTTCGCCCCTCGGTATCCGCTCTCCTGGGGTGCTCAGATGTTGATGGTACCCCGTAGCAGTTCTGAGTACTCTGTGTGGGAGTTTCCCACTGGCGGAGAGAGCCAGAAGGGCTATGGTTTCCCCGCAGAGGGCTGCCCCTATCCCCTCACTGGGAGCCATGTGGACTGGGATCGCTGATCTGATGGGGAGGGAGAAGAGTTCTCCTTACCTCTCCTCACTTCCTCTGGGGGCCTAGCACGTTCCTCTCTGAGATGTGCAGCAGTGTGGATCTTTCTGATCTTGCTTTTCACTGTCTAGGATTCTGTTGTTGGTCTGTGACTGTTCCTTTTGTTGTATCTTATCGGGGGAAGAGTTTACGGGAAAGCTCACTCCGCCGTGACGCTGACGTCACTCCTCCCATTCATGTTTTAATGAATATCCTTGAACTGAAGTCATTTTGAATATTTTAATAATTTCTTTAAAATTTTAAACATCTGTTTGAGTAGAATACGTTCACTTTTGTAAAAATTAAAACTACAGAAATATATAAACTAAGAAGTGTAAAAACTCCTATTTCTCACCTATCTCCCAACTTTTGTCCTTGTCCATGGTAAAATTTGGTGTGTCATCTCCTAGACTGTTTCCTGTGCTTTACATACATATTTCTCCACCTGTACAAATAGGTTAGATATATTTTTGATGTATTTATTGGCTATGTTTCTGATTTTCCCACTCTTTTACAGTTTAGTAGTTGTAAACATTGGTTTCTCGATATTCCTTACGTACTGAGGGTACCATCTTTTGCCTGTTATACATCCATGGAAAACATTTCCCTACCACATTATTTATTTATTGATTGATTTGTTTGTTTCTTTCTTTCTTTGTTTTTTTGCTAACATCTGTCAATCCTCCTCTTTTTGCTGAGGAAGACTGGCCCTGGGCTAACATCCATGCCCATCTTCCTCCACTTTATATGGGACGCCACCACAGCATGGCTTGATAAGCAGTGCATCGGTGCGCGCCCGGGATCCGAACCCCAGGCCACCACAGCAGAGTGCATGCACTTAACCCCTACGCCACTGGGCTGCTCAGCCACATTGTTCATTTAATCTGGATCAGTGCTTGTCTTTCCAGATGTCAGTAACACGTCAGGTGGGAAATGGCTCTATGTGACAGGCTGTTCAGGACCTCCTGGACCCCCGGGGCAACAACCATTAGGACAACACAAAGCTAGAAACAAAACCCATCCCGCGTGTTTCCAGATGCATCCTGGGGGAAGGACAGCTCCAGCTGAGGACCGCTGATGTCCTGGTCAGAGTTATCTGCTATGTTCTCCTATCACGTTAAAGCTGTTTCTGTAGTTTGTCATACCTGATGGTACAGTTTGGTGCCTTTGTCTGTTCCTCTTGGTCAGACTGCGCAAGGTTTCTCACTGTTACAGGTCTTTCCAGACAGCCAGCCCTTGACTCCATTGCTCAGGTCTACGTTGTTGTTCCTGCCTCGTGAATCCTCGCTTCGTTCTTCTGTCTTTGGTTTTATTGTGGTGTTGTTCTGGCTCCTGGAGGGAAGTGCTCAGCTTCTTCGTGTACAGGTGATATTCCCTGATACCTGCAGTGGAGGCTGTGTCCCTTCGTCTGTCCCTTTGTCCCCACGCCATGGATTTGCCTCATGCTGCTCTCCTTGC
Source organism: Diceros bicornis minor (assembly GCF_020826845.1). Lineage (NCBI taxonomy): Eukaryota > Metazoa > Chordata > Mammalia > Perissodactyla > Rhinocerotidae > Diceros > Diceros bicornis. The sequence goes on from NW_026691267.1 coordinate 158,215, forward strand.
TGTTCATTTCTAAAGAGTTTGTCTGTCTGTCTGGATCCGCCCTTTAACCTGAGAGATTTAGAAGAGTGTGGACAGATTTTCAAGTGGATAGGTTGAGGGAGGGGAGCCAATATTTTGTGATTATTTTTTACTTTTATTGCTTGAAGGTCTAGTAATATGGTCACTTATAGATTTCTGCTTTGTGGACAATTTAGAGATTTCATTGTGGCTTAGCACACAGTCCATTGTGGTGATTGTTTCATTGTGGTTTGAGGAGAATGCATCCTCTCCACTAGTTGCTTACGTTGTTGTCCCTCGGGCTGAGGCCAGATCTAGCTTTTTTGTGTTCGTCAACAGATCTGTTTCCTAACTTACTGTATCACTTGACCTGTGGATTTCTTTTTTTTTTTTAATTTTTATTTATTTATTTATTTATTTTTCCCCCAAAGCCCCAGTAGATAGTTGTATGTCATAGCTGCACATCCTTCTAGTTGCTGCATGTGGGACACGGCCTCAACATGGCCGGAGAAGCGGTGCGTCGGTGCGCGCCCGGGATCCGAACCTGGGCCGCCAGCAGCGGAGCGCACGCACTTAACCGCTAAGCCATGGGGCCGCCCCATGACCTGTGGATTTCTAAGAGAGGTAAGGTAGGTTTCCCTGTGATTCTGGAGGTGCCTGTGTCTTCTTGTTTGTCCAGTTTTGCTTTATGTTTCAAGACCATATTGTTGGGTGCATAAGTGTTCCTGACAGCAACACAGAAAACCCCTTTTTGTCCATTTAAAATCTTATTTCTTTATCTCCTCATTTTCAACCATATTATATCCCTTTATTTTATGACTATATTTCAACTCAACTTGAGAGCCTTCGTCTTTTTATAGAGCAATTTCCTCCATTCGCAATCGTGATTATTGATAAACTGGAAGTTGAGTCTACCATTTAATTTAATTTTTAATTTGTTAGGTTTTCTCATGATTTTTCTATTCTTCTAGTGGGTGTCTTTCAGCTTTTAGGAACAACAGTTTCTGCCTTTCTTTCTGGAAATGGTTAGAGTTGATCAGTTCCTGTGTTCTACACTCTCAGCTCCTCACCTTCCGCTCCCCAGCTTGAGACTGTCTGATCACAGTTCTGTGTTCTTATTTTCCCCATCAAGCAACCATGGTTGGGTGTAAGTATACGTTTTATCGGTTACTTTGTTCACCACTATTTATTGTATGCAAATTTTTCCTCCTTTTTGGAAATATTTGATGCTATTTTGGAACTCATATGACAGTGAAATTTTGAGAGGAGTCGAGTCTGAGATACTCCTTAGGTGCTGATGCTGGGGAGCTAGCACCTAAGCTCTTGAAGTTGCATCGGTGTGTCTGCAGAGTGAGGATGAGGTCAGAGATGTTTAAAAACGTGGAATTGAATGAGGTTTCCTGGAGACACTGCAGCTGTGGAAGGGCCCCGGGCCCAGCCTAGGAGCAGGCAGTGTTTGCAGAGGTGTAGCTGAAGAGGGTCCAGGAAAGGGGACTGAAATGGTGGAGCATGAGGTTGCAGGAGCCACGAGGGGAAAAGGGTATTGCAGAAAGGAGGGGTGCTCAGCTGGGTGGGATACAGCTCTGATCAGAATGGAGAGAAGATGGCTGGACTTGGCCACGTGGGATCACTGGTGACCTCAGTCTCCTTGAGAGGGTGGGAATGAAGCTGGGTCTAGAGTGGGGGAAGGGGAGCCATGGGAGGGCAGTAGGGATGAGGCCCTTTACTTAAGAGGTTTCGCCATGAAGGGGAGTCGGGCAAGTGGACAGTAGCCAGAAGGGAGCATGGGTCCAAGGGAGAGTTTGTTTGTAAGGTGGAGATGAGCTAGCAGGTGCTGCAGGGAGGACCAGATGGAGAGGAGGAGGCTGAGGGCCCGGGAGGAGCGTGCTGGGCCCTGAGGAGGTGCAGGGCTGGGCTCCGCCGCCTGGGGAGGCGCAGAGAGCAAGAGGACAGCTGTGCTAGTGGAAAGGGTGCCCTGCGCCTCTGCTCCTGTATTCCTGGAGCGTGAGGTGGGCAGTGGCTGGGAGTGGAGGGGCGATGCAGGAGGTGTTAGGTGAGCGGCAGGGGGAAGAGGGGGAGGAAGAGAGGGCGCCCTGGCTGGGTCTCCATGGCCCACCCAGAGCCCCCCACTGGGGTCCCCGGTCACCAGCTGTTGTCTCTCTTTGATGTCTTCCTCAAATTTTGGCTCTCTTGATGGTTCCCAGGGCTATTATGAATTTGTTCATCAATGAAGGAATCTTTCGGTCATTTTTTAGGGATTTTATGTCAGAGGGGCTCTACATATGTTTATTCAGTCCATCATCTTTACCCAATCACTTTGTTTTTGGACAGAGTCCATACAACAGAGCAGCCGGGCCAGTGGCCTGCGGGTTCCAGGGTTCGGGGGGTTTGCCCTCCAGAAAGCCGGTGCTGATTGGCATTCTCACAGGACGTGGTGCTCTGTCCCTGAGCCCGCTCTAACTCTGGGTGTCTCGACGTTGTAAATCCTGGGGCAGTTCTGTCAGGGCCCATCGTTGGCATTTCTGTGACCAGTGAGGGTGAACATTTTCCGTGTTCATTATCAGTCACTTGCCTGACTGTGCTGTCGCCTGCCTTGCTCACTGAGCTCCAAACCTTCCTGGTGGAACCAGGACGTTCACTCTCTATCCAGTGTGATTGCACGTTCCCTCAGTGTGCCCCTTGAGTACTTGCTTCAAAAATATCTGCTTTCTTCATATTCTTTGATTCCTTGTATATATAATCTAGATTTAATCTGGAGCTTTAAAAATGTTTTATTGTGGAAAACCTTGAACATTCACAAATTAAACAGAAAAGTGTGATAGCCCCCCATGTCCCCATTACCCAGCTTCAACATTTATCAGTGTTCTGATATTCTTGTTTCGTGCGTATTTCTACCCACTCCCTACCTTCCATTGATTAATTTTTAATTAATAGATTGTTTTTTAGGAAAGTTTTAGATGGACAGAGAAATTTAGCAGATAGTGCAGAGCATTTCTCCCTCCTCCCCTGCGGTTTCCCCTACTGTTAACATCTTGCATGACCACCTGTGTTAGTGCGGTTCATTCCTCACAGGTGAGGAGCTGATGCTGCTACAGTGTTCGTAACCAAGTCCGTAGTTTACATTAAGGTTCGCTGTCTCGCTGTCATGTACTTGGAATTTGACAAATGCATAATCTCATGTGTCCACCACGACAGTATCCCACAGAAGAGTTGGATTGCCCTAAAAGTCCGTGTGCTCTGCCTCTTCGTTCCTTGCCTCCCAACTCCTGGCAACACTGATCTTTATAGTGTTTCTATACTTTTGCCTTTTCTAGAATGTCGTGTAATTGGAATACATGAAAACTATGGAACAGAGTATATAGCCTTTTCAGGTTGGCTTCTTTCACTTATCAATATGTATTTAAGGGTCCACTATGTCTTTTTGTGGCTTAATAGCTCATTTCTCTTTTTTTTTTTCCCTTTTTGTATATTGAGTTAAAATATACATAACAAAAAAGTGTGCCATCTTAACCATTTTTAAGTGTACACTTCAGTGGCGTTAAATACATTTACACTATTGTACAGTCATCACCACCATTCATCCCCATAACTCTTATAAATCTGAAACCCTATACCTATTAAATAATAACTCTCCCTTCTCCCCTCCCCCCATCCCTTGGCAGCCACCATTCCACTTTGTATCTCTTACGATTTTGACTACTCTCAGTTCCTCGTGTAAGTGGAATCATACAGTATTTATCTTTTTGTGACTGGCTTATTTCTGTTAGCATAATGTCCCCGAGGTTAATCCATGTGTGGCATATTGCAGAATTTGCTTCCTTTTTAAGGCTGAATAATGTTCCTTTGTGTGGATATACTACATTTTGTGTATCCATTCATGCGTCAGTGGACACTTGGGTTGCTTCCACGTTTTCGCTATTGTGAACAATACTGCTATGAACATGGGTGTACAAATATCTCTTCAAGGCTGTGCTTTCAGATCTTTTGGATGTATCTCCAGAAGTGGAATTGCTGGATCACGTGATAATTCTATGTTCAATTTTTTGAGGAACATCCATACTGTTTTCCATAGCGGCTGCACCATTTTACGTTCCTGTCAACAGTGTACCAGGGTTCTAATTTTGCCGCACCCTGGCCAACACTTGTTGTTTTCTGTCTTTTCCATAGCACTCATTTTAGTGGGTGTGAGGTGGTGTCTCATTGTGGTTTTGATTTTCATTTCCCTAATAATTAGTGGTGTTGAGCATCTTTTCATGTGCTTATATGACATTTGTAAGTCTTCTTTGGAGAAATGTCTCTTCAAGTCCTTTGCCCATATTTGACTTGGCTTGTTTTTTAGTTGTTTAGTTTTAGGACTTCTCTGTATATTCTGGATATCAGTCTCTTGTCAGAAACATGATTTGCAAATATTTTCTCCCTCTCTTGGGTTGCCTTTTTACTCTGTGGACAGTGCCTCTTGATGTACCAACTTATAAAATTTTCATGGAGTCCAATTTGTCCATTGTTTTTCTTTCGTTACCTGTACCTTTGGTGTCATATCCAAGAAATCATTGCCAAGTCCGCTGTCGTGAAGATTTTGTCCTATGTTTTCTTCTAAGAGTTTTCGTGTTTGAGGTCTTACATTTATGTCCTTGATCCATTTTCAGTTAATTTTTGTATATGGTGTTGGATGGGGTCCAGCTTCAATCTTTTGCATGCGGATATCCAGTTTTCCCAGCACCATTTGTTGAAAAGAAACCTTTCTCCGTTGCGTGGTCTTGGCACCCTTGTGAAAAATCACTTGACCGTATATGTGAGGCTTTGTTTCTCGGCTCCCTATTCTATGCCATTGGTCTCTATGTCTGTCTTTATGCGAATACCATACTGTTGATTACTGTAGCTTTGTGGTAAGTTTTGAAATCAGGAAGTGTGAGTCCTCCAGTTTTGTTCTTTTTCAGGATTGTTTTGGCTATTATGAGTCCCTTGAGAGTCCATGTGAATTTTAGGATGGGTTTTTCTATTTCTGCAAAAAAAATCATTAGGATTTGGATAGGGATTACATTGAATCTATAGATTGCTTTGGGTAATATTGACACTTTACCAATAGTAAGCCTTCCAATCCATGAACATGGGATATGTGTCCATTTATGTATGTCTTCTTTAATTTCTTTCTGAAATGTTTTGTAGTTTCTATGGTGCAAGCCTTTCACCTCCTTGGTTAAGTTAATTCCTAAGCATGTTATTCTTTCTGATACTATTATAAATGAATTGTTTTTGTAATTTCCTTTTCAGAGAGCTCATGGTTCGTGTATAGAAATGCAACTGATTTTTGTGTTGACTTTGTATGCTGCTACTTTCCTGAATTCGTGTTAGGTCAAACGGCTTTTTTTTTTTTTTTTTTGTGAGGAGATCAGCCCTGAGCTAACATCCGCCAATCCTCCTCTGTTTTTTGCTGAGGAAGACGGCCCTGGGCTAACATCGGTGCCCATCTTCCTCCACTTTATATGGGACGCCGCCACAGCATGGCCTACCAAGCAGTGCGTCGGTGCGCGCCCGGGATCCGAAGCAGCGAACCCCGGGCCGCCGCAGCGGAGCGCGCGCACTTAACCGCTTACGCCACCGGGCCGGCCGCAGGTCAAACGGCTTTTTTGTGGAGTCTTTCGTGTTTTCTACATATGAGATGATATCGTCTTCCAACAGAGACCATTTTACTTCTTTCTTTCCAATTTGGAAGGCTTTTATTTATTTATTTTTATTGCCTCATGGTTCTGGCTTGAACTTTCAGTACTGTGTTGAATAGAAATGGTGAAAGTGGGCATCCTTGCCTTGTTCCTGATCTTAGAGGAAAAGCTTTCAGCCTTCTGTCATTGAGTATTATGTTTGCTGTGTGTTTTTCATATATGGTTTTTGTTATGGTGAGGCACTTTCCTCCTATTCTAGTTTGTTGAGTGTTTTATCATGAAAGGGTGTTGAATTATGTCAAATGGTTTTTCTGCATCCATTGAGATGGTCATGTTTTTTCCCCTTCATTTTATTGATGTGGTATATTACACTGATCGATTTTTCTATGTTGAACTCCCGTTGTATACCAGGAATAAATTTCACTTGGTCGTAGTGTATAATTCTTTTAATACGCTGTTCAATTCAGTTTGCTAGTACTTTGTTGAGGATTTTTGCATCTATGTTCATCTGGTGTAATGGTCTGTAATTTTATTTTCTTTTAGTGTCCTTGTCTAGTGTTGGTATCAGGGTAATGCTGGCGTCGTAAAATGAGTTTGGAAGTGTTCCCTCTTTTTCAACATTTGACAGAGCGTAAGAAGGCTTGTTTTTAATACTTCTTTATAGGTTTGGTAGAATTCACCAGTGCAGTCATCTGGTCCTGGGTTGTACTTTGTTGAGAGATTTTTTTTTTAGATTTCTTGAAATATTAGTCACATATAACATATGTAAGTTTTCGTGTTCAAAATGATGATTTGTGAAAGGATTACCACAGTACAGTGAGTTAGCACCTCCATTCCCTCCCATAATTAACTTCTTTCTTCTAGTCATCACTTTTTTTTTTTTTTTGGTTTTTTTTTTCCCCTTTTCTCCCCAAAGCCCCAGAAGATAGTTGTACATCATAGTTGCACATCCCTCTAGTTGCTGTATGTGGGACGCAGCCTCAGCATGGTCGGACAAATGGTGTGTCGATGCGCACCCGTGATCCTAACCTGGGCCGCTGGTAGCGGAGCACACGCATTTAACTGCTAAGCCCTGGGGCTGGCCCAGCTGCTATTTTTTTTTTTTTTTTTTTTTTGTGAGGAGATCAGCCCTGAGCTAACATCCGCCAATCCTCCTCTTTTTTCGCTGAGGAAGACGGCCCTGGGCTAACATCGGTGCCCATCTTCCTCCACTTTATATGGGACGCCGCCACAGCATGGCTTACCAAGCAGTGCGTCGGTGCGCGCCCGGGATCCGAACCAGCGAACCCCGGGCCGCCGCGGCGGAGCGCGCGCACTTAACCGCTTGCGCCACCGGGTCGGCCCCTGCTATTTTTTTAAGTAAACTTTCTTTTCCTTTCTCCCTGTCTTCTCTTCTGGTACTTTAATAATGCTTATCTGTTTCTTTTCACGGTATCCCGTAATTCACACTGCCTTTCCCCGTTCCCATCCATTCCTTTTTTTACTTTTTGCTTCTTTGACTGGATGATTTCAAATGACACATCTTCTAGTTCACTAATTATTTCTTGTACATGGTTGAATCTGATTTTGAAGCTTGCTATTGAATTTTTCAGTTTAGTCATTGTGTTCTTCAACTCTAGAATTTCTGTTTGTTTTTCCTTAAAGATTTCTGTTTCTCTGTTGAACTTCTCACTTGCTCATGTGCTGTTTCCTTATTTCATTTAGTAGTCTATCTGTGTTTCCTTATAGTTTTATGAGTTTCTCAAAGAGGGTTGTTCTGAAGCCTTTGTCACATAGTTCCTATATCTCCATTTCTTGGTCGGTCATTGGAGTTTTATTCTTTTTCTTTGGTGGTGTCATGGGTCTTTGAGTATTCATGATCCTTGTGGCCTCCATTGGTGTCTGCAAATTTGAAGAAGTAGACACCTCTTCCACTCTTTACAGACTGGCTTTAGCAAACCAAAGCCTTCACAGTCAGCCCATCTAGGGGTCCTGGGTAGGCCATCTGGTGGTGTCCAGGGGCAGGCTTGCTGCTGGAGTCCTTGGGCAGCCTGGTACTGGGGTGAGTGGAGAGCTTGGGTCCACGGTATTGTGTCTGGCCCTGGGCACAGCTGGGACCCTGAGTTCATGAGTAGCTCCACTGGAGCCTGGTTTGGCAGGTCCTGATTGAGAGCCTGCAGCCACAGGAGTCATCCAGGGCCATGGGAGTTGGCCAGTGCTGGGATGATCTGAGAGCCTTGGTTCACGGGAGCCTGCCAGGAGCCTGGCGCCATGAGAGACAGCTTGTGCTGGGGTAGGCCAGAAGTCTGGATTCCTGGGAGCCTGCTGGGGGCCTGGTGCCACAGGAGCTGCCTGAGGCTGCAGGAGCCAGCAGGTGCTGGGTCAAGATGGAAGCCTGGGTGCATGGGAGCCTGCTGGTGCCTGGTGCCGTGGGAGCTGCCTAGGGCTGCCTGAGTCAGCAAGCACCTGGGTGAGCAGGGGGCCTGGTTTTTGGGAGCCTGCCAGGAGCCTGGTTCCATGAGAGCTGTCTACAGCTGCTGGAACTGGCAGGTGGTGTGGTGAGCCATGGGCCTGACTTCCCAGTAGCCCTGAGGGAGCCTGATGCCATGGAATCTACCTGGGGTTGCTGGAGCCGGTAAGTGCTGCAGTGATCTGGGGTCCTGGGTTTGTGGGAGCCCACTGCGTGCCCTGTTGCGGAAGCTGCCTGTGGCTGTGGGTGCTGCCTGTGGCTGCCTGGAGTAGGCAGGAACTTGGGTGAGCAAGGGTCTGGATTCACCAGAGCCCACCAGGAGCCTGGTGCCAAGGACACCACTTGTGGTCACAGGAGCCACCTTGGGCTGTTTAAGATGGCAGCCCCTAGGCTGAGATGGGGCCCTGGGTTCCCAGGAGCATGGTGGGAGCCTGGTGTCAAGGATGCTGCTTGAGGCCACCAGAGCTGGCATGCTCCAGGGTGAGCCAGGGGCCTGGATTTGCAGAAGCCTGCAGGGAGCCAGCTAGGTCCACGGGAGTCAGCCTGGGGCTGGGGCAGGCTGGCTCAGGGGTCTGGTGAAGTCGGGCATTCACTTTACTCTCCTTTCGTTGGGAGGTGTTTGATTACTCATTCAGTCTGCTTGTTTGTTACTGGTCTGTTCAAGATTTCTGTTTCTCCATGATTTAGCCTTCATAGGTTGTTTCTAGGAATTTATCTATTTTGTCTAGGTTACCCAATTTGTGAGTGTACAGTAGTTCAGAATAGTCTCTTCTGATCTTTTTCTTTCTGAAGCATCAGTTGTAATGCCTCCTCTTTCATTTCTGATTTACTTTATTTGAGTCATCTCTCTTCTTTTTCCTCGATATTCTATCTAAGGGTTTGTCAATTTTATTTTTTTCCAAAAACTCAAGTCTTACTTTTATTGATCTTTCATACTCTCTTTCATTTTTTCCCTCTCTCTTTTTGGTGACTTCCATCCTTCTGCTAACTTTGGGTTTCATTTTTTCTTTTTCTAATGCTGTGCGTTGTAAGTCAGGTTGTTTCTTTGACATCTTTCTTCTCTTATAATGTACAAGATTATCACTACAAACTTTGCTCTTAGTACTACTTTTGCTGCATCCTGTAAGTTTTGGTGTTTTTATTTTTGTTTTTGTATTTCTGGAGCTATTTTCTAATGTCCGTTTTGATTTCTTCTTTGATCTAGTGGCTGTTTAAGAGTTTGTTGTTGAATTTCCATGTATTATGAATATTCCAGTTTTCCTTCTGTTATTGACTTCTAGTTTCATGCCATTGTATTTGGAAAAGATACTTGGTATGGTTTCAGTCTTCTTAATTTTGTTAAGACTTGTTTTGTGACCTAACACTTGATCTGTTCTGGAAAATAGTCCATGTGCCCTTGAGAAGAGAGTGCATTTTGTTGCTGTTCAGTAAAATGTTCTGTGTATGTCTGATAGGTCCATTAATGTTTTCATGTCTGCTGTTTCCTGATTTTCTGTCTGGATATTCTATCCAGTGTTAAAAGTGGGGTACTGATGTCTCCTCTATTTGCAAGTTATGTAACTGAGAAGGCTCTAATATTGAGACTATATAAAGATCTCCTGGAAGTCAATTATAAGAAACAAAGAAACCAATGAAAATGGGTAACCAACTGGAATAGACATGTCTCCAGGAGATACACAGATGGCCAATAAGCACTAGGTAGATGCTCAGTATCATAAATTATTAGGAAAATGCAAATCCAAAGGATAGTGTGATACTATTTCACACTCAAAATGAAGGCTATACTCAACATAATGGAAAATAACAAGTGTTGATAAAGATGTGGAGAACGGGAAACCCACATAACATTACTGGTGGGAAAGTAAAATGATGCAGCCACTGCAGAAAACAGCTTGGCATTTTTTAAAATCTTAAACCTAGAATTACCATTAACCTGGAGAGTCACATGGTAGGTATGTCCGAAAGAGCATTGGAAACATATGTTCAAAGAAACACTTGTCCATGGACATTCAAAGCAACATTATTCACAATGGTCCAAAGGTGAAACAAACCCAAATTTCTATCCAGTTACGACTGCATAAACCAAATGTGGCCTATGCATAATATAGGATATTATAGAGCCATAGAAAGGAATAAGATACTGCTACATGCTCAGCCATGGATGAACCTTGAAACGTGTGCTCACTGAAGCCGTCCACAAAGGCCACAGATAGCATGATGCCATTTGAATGCACTGTCCAGAATAGGCAAATCCATAGGGGGAGAAAACAGATGTGTTGTTTCCATGGGCTTGGGTTAGGAGAAAATAGTGCGAATGAGTATGGGTTTGTTTGGGGGTGTTGAAAATGTTCTGGAATTAGATAGTGGTGATAGCCACACGACATAATCATTGTACTAAAAGCCACTGAACTGTATACTTTAAAATGCTCTCAACGGTGTATTCTATGTTAAGCAGATTTTCCTGGATAAAAATTTTACAGTTTTTAAATTAATCAGGGTATTGATTAATTTTAATTTAGTTAATTTTAAGTTGGTTGGGATATTTAATAAGGGCAATTAATGGAGTTATTAGGGGTAGGGCATCTTGTAGCCAAGAGAGTAAACATCTGATGAGGGCTATAGAAACAAGTCCTGTGATTGTACAAGCAACAGTCTAAAATCCAGTCCGTTTCCATTGTCCCCAACTTGGAGAGACCAGCCATGAAAGTAGGTTAGTGATCTCAGGGGCCTTGGGTATCTGTTCAAGATTTGGGTAATATTATGCAATATTTTAACCTCTTGGGTCATCTGGTGGTGGTAGGTTTGGACTTGTGTGTTGATGTACATTCAGCAAGTGGTTCCAGGAAAGGCACAAACCCCTCCTTCCTTAGCTGGTATAGACACTCTAGGGCCAGGCCGTTTTCTAAAGCCATTTAGGCAAGAGACTCATGAGAGTGTTGTAAAAGGGCTAGGATAGGGTCTTACGGAGTTGTTGTCCATGTTGGGTTAAGGTTGTCGATACTTCTTGGTTGCCTCAGTTTCCTGATTTTGTGTGGGTAGGGCCACCGCACCTGTGCCCAGTCCAGTCAGTCAGTCCTAGTAGAACTGAACACCCAGTGCTATAGGACTGACAGTGTCTATATGGGTTGGTGGTAGCCAGTCAGGGCAGGAAACTCAGGGGAAGTTTCCTGCGACCTGAGGGAAGCAGTCTGAGAGACAGACAATGATGTATTGCAGAATATATCCTGGAGCAAGCTGCTCAGAGGGCTGGGGAAGAGAGAAGCTCACTGGGTGAGAGCCTTGTGATATCAGCCCACAGTAAAACCCAAATGTGGATGCTCCTGGTGTAAAGTATTCATTAGCGGTCTTGGAGGTAAAACCAGTAATTTGCATCCATTGACTGGTTACCTGTGCTATATGATTTCAGGGGGTATGGTTAAAGTGTTTGTGGGCCGAGGGATGTTTGTGCCTGGGCACAAAATCACCAGGGTGGCCTCGAAGGCTACCCCAAAATGACCCCTCAAGGAGCGGTTGGGGCAGAAAGTGGGGGGAGCATTTTGAAGGAAGCCTGGGGCAAAGATGATGTTGTTCGATGGAGTTGGCTACAACTGAGTCTCTCCGCAGGGTAAGCACTTCAGCTGGGGTACAATAGGTTATTGGAGGCCAAGTGACAGACCCTGCGACTCCTGATTCCCAGTGCACGGGCAGCCCTCTCAGCCCATTGGACATAAATGGTGGTGGTGTTTGTGAAGCATCTGGCTGGCAGTGTGGAAAGTATAGGGGACGTGTGGTGGGAGACGTCATGATACTGTCGGGAGGAGCTGTGTGTGAGATTACGGTGTTGGGGGGGAAGGACTGGAGGCAGGTGCAGTGGGTGTGTGACCAACAATGGTCAGTGAAGGGACAGCCGGGGGGTAACTGGGGAAAGCAGGGACCAGCAGAAGTCATGTGTTTAAAACAAGACACCAGGCCCAAATGGAGCCGCTTAGGCTAAGCCCCATGTCAACAAGCTGAGACTTAATTAGACTTTTGGCCCTCCCAGGAATGGAATCTTAAACCAGTCAGTGGGGAATCGCCTGATGAGCAGCAGGTAGGTCATCTTCCTGATGGAGCCCTGCCATCCCCTAAAGGAAGGTAACCTTGCAGTAACCAACCCGCTGTTGTGTCTAGTGTAACTTCCTTGTTCCTGCTCCCTTCTGCCTATAAAAGTCCTTCATGTTGTCCAGCTCCTTGGCGCTCCTTTCTCTCTGCTAGACTGGATGTTGCCTGATTCATGAATTGTTGAATAAAGCCAATAAGATGTTTAAAATTTACTCAGTTAAATTTTGTTTTGTAACAGTTTGGTGGCAGCAGTGGGATTCAAAGGACTCATCTGATGGCTTCGGAGATGAGAAACACAGGCATTGGTACCTGCAAAACCTTTGAGGTCTCCATCTTTTTCGCTGTTTCTGAGGGCCGTGGGTAAGTTCCTCTCGGATCTGAGATCCACTGTCTTTGTGTTGAGCTCCCGATCTAACTGGCATTTCAGTCCAGGGTCAATGGGTCAGTCTAGACTGACAAGATGCTCTAAGAGAGCATCAGTCTTAGCCCTTGGTTAGTCCACAGTCCCCATTTGTTGGGGTCTGCTGGTTGAGTCTGCAGGCCCCTTGTGTTAGGGTCTGCTAGTTCAGTCCGTGGTTCTTGCTAATGGAGAGGAGTGGAAGAAATGTGTGCTCCATGCACACCCAGTCCTTGAAAACTTCCCACGTGCATTTTACATGCATTTTGCCTTCTGTTGACTGTCGATGGGTTCTAAGGAAATGGTGAAGGCACAGTGAGGAGGAATTGTGGGTTTCTGCATGACTACCTCGAGCACTCGTCAACCTGAACAACCACCCGGCACTACCAGAACTGAAAGACATCCCATCACCATGGATTGGAAGACTCCTTATTGTGATGGTGTCAATATTATCCAAAGAGATCAACAAATGCAGTGCAGTCCTTATCAAAATCTCAAGGACATTTTGTGCTGAAATAGAAAAAAAACCCATCCAAAAATTCTTATGGAATCTCAAGTAAGTCCAGATACCCAAAACAATCTTGAAAGGAGGTACTAAGTTGGAGGACTCATTCTTTCCTGATTGAAAACTTACTACAAATCTACAATATCGGAACAACATTGTCATGGCATAAAGACAGACATGTTGACCAATGGAAACAGAATTGAAAGCCCAGAAATTAACCCTCACCCATATGACCAAATGATGTTTGACAAGGGCGCGAAGATTATTCAATGAGGAAAAGACAGTCTTTTCAACAACTTGTGCTGGAAATTGTGGATATCTACATGCAAAAGAATCAACTTGGACCCTTATCTAACACCATATACAAAGCTTAATTCCCAGTGGATCAAAGACCTAAATGTAAGACTATAATAGCCTTAGAAGAAAACATAAGACAAAACTTGACAAAATAGGATTTGGCAATGATTTCATGGATATGACACCAAGGAGCAGGCAATAAAATAAGAAGATACACAAGCTGGACTTCATGGATATTAAAAAGTTTTGTGCCTCAAAAAACATTATCAACAGAGTAAAAGCACAACCCACAGGATGGGAGACCATATTTGCAAACCATGTATCTGACAAGGGCTTACTATCCAGAATAAATAGGGAACTCCTAAACTCAACAATAAAAAACAAACAACCCAAATCAGAAATGAACAAAGTACTTGAATAGACATTTCCTCAAAGAAGATCTGCAAGTGACCGATAAGCTTATGAAAAGATGCCCAACATCAGTAATCATAAGGGAAATGCAAAGCAGAAACACAGTGAGAGACCACCTCACATTCATTAGGATGACATCTATCAAAAAAAGAAGAAAAAGAGTAGAATCAGTGTTGGCCAAGATGTGGAGAAGTTGGAACCCTTGTGCACTGTGGCAGGAATATAAAATATATAGTTGCTGTAAAAATCAGTATAACAATTCCTAAAAAAAATTAAAAATATAATTATATAGGATCCAGCAATTCCACTTGTGGGCATATACCCCAGCCCAAAACAGTTGAAAGCATGTTTTCAAAGACATATTTCAGCACCCATGTTCATAGCATCATTATTCACAACAGCTAAAACATGGAAGCCACCCAAGTATTGTAACCGAGGAAGGGCTCGCTGCCCAATGCACCCCTTAAGCCAAACATGGGATACCCACTCTTGTAGAAGGGAAAAAGCTGTATTACGTGGTTGGCCAGCAAGGAGACAGCAGACAAAGGTTAAATCTTTCTCCCCGATGGGCTGTTGAAAAGGGCTTTTTAAGGGCAAAGCAGCAGGTGCAGGAAGGTTGGGGGCAGTCCTAGGCATTTTCTGCAAGCGCAGAAGATTTTCATGTTCTGTCATACATCCTCCGTTCGAAAGGCGGTGTCCTTAACATCATCGACAGGGGAGTTCTTGGTCCCCCAGGTCATTCTCCAGTCACTTGTGCACTCGTGGTTTGAGTCTTGCCAGCCATCTTGTGGTCTCGTTGGCTCAAACCAGTTGAAACTTGCTCAAGGAGCAAAAACGGAGTTTCTGAAAAAAACAACTCACGGCTCAAGATTAGATCCTTAGTAAACATCATATGAGACGTGCCTTAAGAAAGGAGTCTCCAGGGGACAGTTGATAAAAATCGGGCTGGGGCCCCATTTTATTTTGGGCTTGCTTTTGGGCCCGGTTATGGTTTCTGTCCAGGGATGTATGGATATGCAAAATGTGGTATATACATACAATGGCATATTATTCATCCTTAAAAAAGGAAGTAAATTCTAAGATATGGCACACCATGGATGAACCTTCATGATATTACTCTAAATGAAATAAGCTAGTCACAAAAATACAACCTTGTGTGATTTCCCTTCTATGAGGTTCCTGAAGTCGCTAGATTCAGAGAGACAGAAAGTAGAATGGTGTTTGCCAGGGGCTGGGAGGAGGAGGAATGGGGGGTTATTCATGAATGGGTATAGAGTTTCAGTTTTGCAAGAGGAGAAGAGTTCTGAAGATGGATCGTGGTGATGATTGCACAGCAATATTAATGTCTTCAATACACTTAAAGCGTACTTAATGTATCTATGGGGCCTGATGACTTGTCCTGGCCGAGCACATGTTTGTGCTGTTGCACATCTTACCCTTCACTGTACAGTTGGTAAACTGGCCCAGGAAGAGGCAGGTACTGGCCCAGACCACGGGAGGTAGTCCGGGTCCCGAAGACTAGAGAGAGCTCCAGCTTCCTTGGCCAAGGCTCCACCCCTTCCCTCAGGTTTCCTTTGGCAATGAGAGGCATTAAGATCCCAGGGGATTGCTGCCCACCCTTCTCCATATGGGGTCATTTTCCCCTCATCATCGCATGTGCACAGGCACCCCCACTCTCACTGACTTCTCATGTGGGGACCACGGAGGTGCAGTCAAGAAAGAGCTGACACCGGGGAAGTGACAGGAGGCAAGAGGGAGAGAGGTTGCAGGCAGCTCTCCCACGGGGCAGTAACATCCGTTCTCCTAGATACGTGTCCAGGGGCGCAGAGATGGGCAGAGGAATGTGTAAGGTTCCTAGGTTTCTACCTGTTCCAGACCCATCCCTGGCCCAGCCTGGGGAGCACAGGACTGGGGTCCTGCAGTCCACCTCTGCGGGCACCCAGAACTGTGATGAGCCCATCCTCCCCTAGTGTAGGCATTGGGAACAGGAGAGAAGACCTCAATGAGGGTCCTTCTATATAAAGTGGAGTGCATCCCGCAGGTGACTCCAAGCGTTCCATGTGCTTGCAACATGTCTGTTGGAGTGGGTTCTCCGTCGATGACCTACTGTCATCAATGCTGAGAAAATGCTTTCCACCCCCTGGAGATCCTTTAGAACTGAGGAGGCTTGGGGGCTTGGGTGGATGAGAACTGGGGATAAGGAAGAAGATGCTAGAGCACTGGACACCAAGTCCAGAGTCCAGGGAGAAGACCAGTCCTTGTTGGACCGTCGGGGCCCTCATCTGGAGGGAGGGGAGATTCATTGTCCTGGTTGAGGTTGGATGCCTCAGGAGTGAAGAGGACACCTGGTGCAGGACAGCAAGATGGGGGGAAAGGTAGGCTCCCGAGATTGCTCCCACTCCCTCGAAGCCGACAGGTCCTGCTCCTTTACCCCTGGGACCCTGGAGAGCCTCTGCCTTGAGGACACCTGAAGAAAAGTTCCTTTCTGTTTGGTGGAGTTTTGGCAAGGGCTGCAGCGCTAGTGCTGGCCACCAGGAGGCAGGCAACCTCTTGTGTCAGTGGTTGCCAGTGAGTTTTTGTTTTTATGTTTTTTCAGTTCTACTGAGACATACTTGATATACAGCACTGTGCAAGTTAACACTGCTGTGTCGTATATTTGAAAGTTGCTAAGAGAGTAGATCCTAAAACTTCTCATCACCAGGAAAAAAGCTTTTATTTCTGTTTCGTGATGGATGTTAACTAACCTTATTTTGGTAACCGTTACATAATATATATATATCAAGTCATTCTGCTGTAAACCTGGAATTTACACAGTGTCCACTGAACTTTTCTTGAGCACCTGGAGCAGCGAAGAGTCAAGCAGAGGTCTTTCTGGCTGTCCCCCTGCCTCAGAAACAACTTGTACCTCCTCTTACTAGTGTTCATCTCCACAATCAAAATTGGTCATAAGCAGGGGGAGGGGTGCAAGAGCTTCCCATGTACTGATTCAGCAACTGTGCACTGAGCACTCACCCTGTGCTGGGTGCCCTGGTGGGCCGAAGCGCAGGATGAAAATGACCAAGTGGTCCCTGCCCGCCAGGAGCTCACAATCTAGAGGAGAAAGGGACAAAAGCAAAGACATGAGAAAGAAAAGAGCAAGTGCTGTAGAGAAACACAGCAGGGGGTTGTGAGGGAGGGCTGGGGGTCACTGGTAGGAGGGTCTGAAAGGCCTCACTGGGGTGACATTTGCTGGGACCAGAATGACAGGGGGGAGCCAGCCCTGCATGAGCCTGGTAGCATTGTGTCAGGGAGAAGGTGCGACTGATGCAGAGTCTTGCAGGCAAGAGTGAGTTTGGCCGGAAGAGGTTAGAAAGGTGGCCAGTGTGGCTGGAGGGAGCCTGGGAGGAGAGAACAGGAGCTGGGGTGGAAGGTAGGGCCAGGGCCTGGTGGGCTGTGTCAGTTACCTTTCCCTCTCTGACTTCATTGCCGCAACCTTGCATTTCAAAACTACAAATGTTGACTACCTCACAATTTGTGTGGATCAGCAATCAGGCAGGTTTTAGCTGGGTGCCTCTGCCTCAATGAGTTTAACAGGTTGGGGCTTTGGCCTCAACTGAGGCTCGACGGGGGGAGGACTGGCCCCCAAGTTCACTCTCAGCCTTCAGGGTTCAGTTTGAACTGAGAGCCTGAGTTCCCTTCTGTCTGTTGGCCTGGGCACTCCCTTGCTTCTCTCCTCGATGGGCCTCCACATTGGGCAGTCCCAAAACACCGGTATTTGATTCCGCAGTTCCAGGGATTCGACAGAGAGAGAGAGACACGGAGTAAGTGGAAGTGAGAGACTTTTTTAGTTAAAATCTAGACAAGACATCCCGTCACTTTGGCTGTTATTATGTTCAGAAGCCAGTGACTAACCACTTAGTGGTTCCACGGGGAGGTGTATAACATGGGTGGGGCTTACTGGGTACCACTGTGGAGGCTGTCCACCTCATAGGCCAAGATGAGGCTCTTGGATCTGATTCTACATAAAGCAGCAAACAATTGAATGGTTTTATGCCACAGTATGGCAATATCTGAATTTCCATTAGTTTCTACCCCCTCATGATGCTGACCTGAAAATGAGGCCAAGTTGGATGTGACTGTCCCAATATCACATTCCTGGAACCCAGGCCTGTTTTGAGTGGTGTTCTGTGCTGCGTGTCACCCCTCATTATTATTCTTCCATCTCTAAGTTTGGGCCTTAGGTACAAGTGACACTAGCCCACAGGGGTAATAGATATTATCTCATATACACTGGGTGACGTCCCTAGGAAGTAGATTCTAGCCTGATCCCCATGGTACAGGTTTGGAGACTGGGGAGGACCTGAGAGGCACAGTGACTTTCCCAGGATGCAGAACTGGTAAGAAAAAGGAGGTCTGCCTTCATCTCTGTCTCCTCAAAGCTAGGACCCGAGTGAGGTTTCCAGGGAGCTGTGGCTAGGGCTGTGTGGGCTCCTTGTGTACAGTTCAGGAGATGACATGGGGGAGGAGGGTGAGCAGCCTGGGGGCAGGGGGCAGCTCTGGGCAAGTCTGATTGAGGGAAGGGGCCCAGGTAATGGAATCTTGAAAAATGACCTCACTTCTTTGGTCATAGACCTCAACAGATCTTAGAACTCTGGTAACCAGGCACCCACAGACCCCCATCCAGCTCACTTGACTGGCGACGGTCAACAGACAAAGATGTTTAGTTGTTGTGTCCCGATTTTTGGAAGATCTGGCTCAAAAAAGCCCAGAAAGAGAATCTTTTTCGTCGTTGCCGACGTTGGCTCAGCCCTCATCCCCGATGCCTCTGGGCATCTGGCAGGAGGCAGCGAAAGATAACAACAGGGCAGCCCAGGAAAGGCTAGTGCAGGCCAGGACACAACTGTGATCCCACCTGATCAGCCCCACACTCCTTGCCCCTCTTCGTGTGTGTGTGTGTGTGTGTGTGTGTGTGCATGTGTCTGTGTGGAGGGGGGAAGGCAGGGCATGAGGGGTGGGTCATTCCTAGGCAGGAGCTGGTAGTTCGGTGTCGGAAGCCTGGTGGGTCTGTCATGTTCATACAGGGTCATGGCTGGCAGCGTGACAAGGTGAGCTCCTCTTCTCATATGTTACCGAGCCCTAGAGGTTTCATCTCTTTCCCTCCCTGACCACAGTTCTTTGCAGGGATGCCCCCTGTGCCTGAACTGAGGAGCAGACTTTCTCTTGGGGGTCGGCCCCAGTGGCAGTGTGCAAGCAGCCCCTGATTCCTTCTGGCCCAGCTTCCGGGCAGTCTTTGCAGAACTCCACTCAGGAGGTCGTCGAGGAGCTGCCCAATGGTTTCGACTCCACCAACTCACTAGACAAGGGGCAGGTGCACGAGGCCACCCGCACCATCCAGTGCTGCTCTGAGATGAGAGCAGGAGCAGAGGGTCTCCACACTCAGGACCTTGAGATGCCGGGCTTGGACCAGAACTAGGGAGGGACCAGACTGGGGCTGTCCCTTTTTCAAGCTAAAGGGGATGTACATGCAGGTCACCTTGCCTGCTTAGGAGATGAGCTGCCGTGACCCTCTTTCCCTTGCCCGGTGTGAGCTTCTGGAGGCCACTGAGGCAGAGCCAGAGGGTAAGGCGGCCTGCAGGCTGGGTATTCCCGGAAGGGAAGTGGGATCTTTCCTGTGTTTGGAAGGACACGTGGAAAGTCAGCTATGTGGGTGAACCTTTCTCTTTATCCCGCTGCAGCGCCAGCTGCAGAGCTCCAGCCGGCGGCAGAAGCAGGGCAGTGGACAGTGGTGGAGGTAGAGCTGGCTCCAGCTCCGTCAATACCACCCCCTCTAGCGCTGGAGCCAGCGTCCCCTCCATCAGCAGTGTTGGAGCTGGAGCAAGGGCCCACGTCGGCTCCAGCAGGAGTGGGAGCTGCTGAGCTGGAGTCACCTGGACCATCATTTCTAGTGGGAAGTCCATCTCCACCTGTGGCCATTAAGGAGGATGAGAAGAAGCCTAACTTCACGGCCTTCCCTCCTAAGCTGGTGGCGGAGCTGTTGACCGTGATGGATGTGGTGAGCAGCTGGGCTCTCAGGGCGGAGGGGCAGGCCTTCCCTCTGCCATCAGTGCCCCAGACCTGATCCGGACTCCTATGACCTGGGCCCAAATCCTGGTGCTCCCCCTTACCAACCGTACGACCTGGGCAACTTTCTGAACCCCCAAGGCTTTGCTGTCCACCTGCAGACCGTAGAGGTGGACACTAACAGGACCTGCTGCACAGAGTGGCTGTGCCGGCTCCATGAGGTAGAAGAGACGGAAAGCTGCGCGGGGCCTGGCCCATCAGTGGGGGAGGGGAACTCACTGTGTGCAGCCAGGTCACTGGTGACCCAACCGGCTGCTCAGGAGGCTCAACAGCCTCAGCATTTATTAGAGACCTGATGTGTACTTCACTACAAGGGAGACAGACAGAGCCTGTGGTTGTAGCTGCCGCAGGGGAATGTGCATCAGAATCGGAGTGGGACCAGAGGGGGCATCAGGGTGGTGGAAGATGCCCCCTTGGGATGAGCCTAGTTGAGCCACCGTCTGGAGCTTGGAGTTAGCCAGGACGGGCTGGGTGCAAATGCCCCCTCCCTTCCCTGCCAGTATTGGGTCCTGGGTCATCCTGTGCTGGGTGCCTGCAGTGGACAGAGAAGAAAACCCAGGGACTCTCACAAGGCTCAGACCACATCCTGAGCTTCCTGAGCTCCAGCTCTAAACCGTGACCCCTGTGCGGCACTTTGGGGGTGGTAGACACGGAGCTGGGGTGTGGCAGGGCTGGGTGACACTCCCCCTGTTCCCCAGGAGCTCTTCCGGAAGGTGGTACCCTCTCAGTGCCTGGGATCCACCTGGGGCAAGAGGAACAAGCCCGGCAATGAGCACCTGGCACCCACCGTCCGAGCCACCGTTGACCACTTCAGAAGGGTGGTCAGCCTCGTCGTCACCACCTGCCTCGGGGACCCGAGCATGACGGCCCAGGACAGGGCGAGGGTGGTGGAACACTGCATCCAAGTGGCCCAGGTGTGCTGCGGGAGGCCCAGTGGAGCCCCTCTCTGGAGCCTTGGGAACGGCCTCTCCACCTTTATCAGCTCCCAGGATTGCAGTGTGTGGTCTAAGCCCCTGCACAGTCCCTAGGCCTTTCCTTCCAGGGGCCCGCTGACCTTGACTCCAGGTCCCAGTGGGAGGATGCTCGCTTCCTCCCTGGCTCCTTCCCTGGGTTGAGCTAAAATCCTCCTCCCTGTGAGTGTTACTCTCTGGGTCCTAAATGTGCCCTTCTGGGGCTCCCTGAGCATCTGTCTCATCCAGGAGGAGAGATTTAAATAGAAGGGGACTGAAGCTAGAGCAAGCGGGTCTCCAGCACCCCACCTCACAGCTCATTCTCTTTCCTTCCCCAGGAGTGCGAGATCCTGAAGAACTTCTCCTCACTCCGTGCTGTCATCTCTGCTCTGCAGAAAACCTCCATAAGCCACCTGAAGAACAAGTGGGTGGATGTTTCCCAGTGGGTAGGCCCCTCTCCATAGGAGGACCAGGGTGGATGGGGGATCTCTCGTATGTCTGCCATTGCCCCCTCAGTCACGTGGGAACTCCTGGGAGGCAGCAAATGCTGGGGACAGGGCCTGGGCCTCGGTGGGGGGGTCTCTAAGCCTCCCGGGGTCCTTAGTGCACCAGTTCTGCTTCAGGACTCAGTTTCCCTAAATGCCAGGGTTGAGCCACATTGGAGATTTTCAAGTGTTTATGGCAACAGAACTCTATGCCCAGTTGAAACTCAAAGTGGTCAAACAGAGGTGCTCTGTAGAGCTGGGGAATGGAGACCCCAGTGACCAACAGGAGAGCCCCCGCCCAGTCCCACGAGACTTTAGCGCTCAGAGGAGCCCAGTGAGAACACTCCTCCAGGCAGGTTGCATCTCTTGGGTTTGCAAAGAAAAGGGATTTGCACTCAGACCCCTCTCATTATCCCCCAATTTATCCTTCCTTCTTTCCACTCCCCTCAGGGACAGCTCAGAAAAACTTAAGGAGCTCTATAGCCATGACAAGTCCTTGAGAAGAGAATTGATGACCAAGGTAGAGTGGAGGCTGGAGGTCTGGAAAGAGAGGAGGGGCGAGGGGGAAAGGGGGACTGGGCAGGCTGTGGTTTTGATAGTTTCTCACTTGAGAAACTATCCCCAGGCTGGGGAAGCTCAGAGCTGCCTGATGGCACAGCTGCGTGAGGTTTTATCTAAGCTGGACTCAGCCTCTCCGTCCCATGCTGCCCATGGGGGAGAGAGATGTCGGGTCCCCCCAAGTCAGGCAGCACATAAGTGGCTGAGCAGTCCCCTCTGCCTGAGGCCTCAGCCTCCATGTCTGTCATCAGAGAGGATCCCTCAGCCTCACCCCCCTGTCCTCCTCCTCTGGAGCCCAGAGCCCAGCCTAGGTCCAAGTCCTGTTTTCTCTGCATGCCCGGCCCCCTCTGGGGACCTGGCAGTCGTGCACCATGAGAAGGGGTGGGCATAGAGGGCCAGTCAGGCTGGGGGGCTCTGATGGACTCTGGCTGTCTGCCTTCCAGGGGAATGAGATCAACCTTGAGAAAAGGACTGAGGTGAGCAGCTGTGGCCCTCCCTGCAGGGGAGGGGAAGGAGGTGGAAATCAGAGACCCTCTGGGCAGAACAGTCCCTGGCTCCACCCCCAGTATCTTAGATTGAGAGGAAGAGTTTGATAACAGAGAAGAGGGAGATCCATCCAATTGGCAGGTGAGTTGAGGGGAGGATGGCGTTAAGGAAAACTTCCTGGAGGAGGGGCTGATTATTCCCCTTCTGAGAACAGGTAGAGCCTGCATGTGACTGGAGGGAAGGATAGTTCCCAGGACTGGTCCCCTGCCCCACTCCTCACCCCCCACAAGGCCGCTGCAGCATCCCCCACCCAGGCCCTGTCTCCATCCTCTCCTTCCCTCTGGCCCCAGGAATACCGAGTCATGAGGGAGATCCTGTTGCTCCAGGTGGCTGCAAAGAATTAGAACCAGAGCCCGAGGAGCGATTTGGGGCCTGGTTCCAGGACATGGAGCTGCTCAAGGAGAATGATAGGTGAGGCCAGGCAGGAGTTGGCTGAGGGCAGAGGTGGACCCTCCTTGTTGGCCAGTCCAGAGAGCCTGTCTCCGTGGCCCCCTGGTCAGCCCCAGGCCTTACCGTGTTGCGACCTCTGGGACACCCAGACTCCAGCTGCTGGGCAGGCAGTGGGGGGGCACCTGAGGTGTGGCTCCTGGTAGGCTCACAGGTGCTTCTGTGTCCTGTAGCTACAGCCTGTCCTGCCAGCTAGGGCCCCAGGCCTAGTTGGCCAGCAGAATACTCAAGGCCAAGGAGAACCGGCCATCATCAAGGTCAGGGGTGAGTGAGTGTCTGGGCCGGGGTGACTGACTCCTAGGGGTTCAGTAAAGCTTCGGGCTAAGCGTGGCCTTTGGGAGTCGGACAGCTGGCACTGGAATCCCAGCTCCACTACTGAGCAGTCCTGTGACTGGGGTGACTCTCTCCAGCTTCCTGAGACTCTGTTTCCTCCTCTGTAAAATAGGTGATACTAAATGATCGCTCATGTGACAGGGACAAATGGGGTACTGGTGGCTGACAGCACTGAGCACAGGGACTGGAGCACCCAGTGCAGTGGGGACAGGGTGTGGCGCCATGGTTCTGAGGGAGGGCCCCCAAGATAACCCGACTCTTCTACTCAGCCCCCAGGCCCCAACACCGAGCCCCATACCAGTGGCCAATCACAGCCGCATCCTCAGCAGCGGGGACACAGCTGGGACGCTTGCGATGCACCGGGCCGGCTCCTCCCACCTGATGGGTAGGGGAGCATTGCAAGCTGATTCCTGGGGCCCCGTGAACCCCAAGAGAGCGGGGACGACCCCACCCCAGTTCCCTGACATGTCTACCCCAGCGCCTATTCACCCATTGGGGAGTGACAGTAGTTATGTGTTGTAAATAATAAATGCCATATTTGAATATTATATTAAAGTCCTGTTCCCTTTATAGCCTGGGAGTTGTGGTGTGGTTCTGTCGCTTTCTGTCGGCATGTAAGGGAGACATAGAATCTCACATTTCTCCTTGAATCAAGAACTCTTCTGGGTCATCAGCTTATTGTATGTAGGAGAAGGGAGAAGGGCCAGCCCCTTCCCTGGCCAGTGGGGTCACTCCTAAGTCAGAGGACAAGTTCATTTCAGTATCATTCAGCTGCTCCAGGAGCAGACACGGCCCGGTGCCCATTCTGTTGGGATTTAAAGGTTGAAGGTACTTTCACAGGCAGAGCAACAACCACTGAAATGTGGGTGTCTTTAAAACAGCACTACCCAGGACCATGTCGTGCTACAGGCAGGGGCTGCCTTTCTACATTCTGCTTATCTTGTTGAGGTTTCTTTTGATCACATTTTAGGAACTTGTAGTTTTCTAGTTCAACCTCTGGAATTGCATCAGCTGTAAGTGGGGAAAACGAGGTAAAAATATCAAAACGTGCACAGGGAGAGGACAAGGCCCGAGGAAGGTCACTTGTAAATGGTCTAAAGGCAGGCAGGACTTTCCTTCCTCAGGCCCCTCTAGGGGCTCCGTGTTCACCCCTGACCTAGATTTGAATCCTCCTGGGATCCTTGTCCAGGTCTCTGACTTCCTTTTCCTGCTTGTTTTCTATCCACAGGCGAAGATTTGTGATGCAGCTTTTAAGGCTACATCTGGGCCTCCTTCCGTCATGTCTATGCTGCCTACACACTAGGCTCTCCAGCATCCCTTCACGTACTTATGTAATGCTGTTTCAGGAGGAAATGTCCTGGAGGCCCCAGCCTCTGTCAGGTACATTGTGGCCACTCTTCCCTGAGGGAGTTGATCTGGTGGATCAGGGATGGGTTTTCATTTCCCAGGCTATGGGTCCCTCTATTTGGCCACAGAAAACCACCACCCTCTCCGTTGCATACCAAGGTGACTTCTGGGTTTGTGTGGTTCTGAAGTCCATGGTCTCTGACATTCGCCAGTTTACACATTCAGTCATGATTTTACTGACGTGTCCTAAAGGGCTAGATGGGCCTGAACCCATAGATTTTGTAGCCCCCTGGGATGGCTGTGTTATTTGCCACAGCCTTGTGCTGTGGTTATGTGTCATGGGGGCTGTGAACCTTTCCTGTTGGGAGCTTTGAAAGATGAGGCATGAGAGGGGAGGGTGTAGGCAGGTCCATTGAGGGAATGCCACCACACTGATGATCCATGGCCATGAATGGACACAGTCTTACCAATCAAAATACTGAAGTGCTTCCCATCTGGTGGTGAACAGACACTGCTCTGAGCTCACCCTGAGAACCCACCCCATGACCAGGAACTAAAGGGTTCCCACGTGGCTTTTTGAACATCACGTCTGGAAACACCCTGTAAGTCAAGGCCCAGATGAATTGCTTGGCAGTTCTGAGCTATCCTCCTCCATCAGAAGGCTGCAAGTGTCCTTCAGACACACAGCAGGCTGGACTCTGCCAGGGAGGCCTTTACAGTGCAAGCTGGTGTTGAGCATACATCCTGGTTCCCAGCAGCCCAGGCCCTTCCTGACATGGCACAGCCATCCAGGAAAGTGATTTGCTAAAGGAAAGATAGGGAAGACTATACTTTAGCTCCAAATAGAAAGAGAAGCGCCAGCTCCCATGTCTAATCAGGACGAGGAGGTAGTCAAGGGTGCCCGCAGGGTTTCTACTGTAGGACTATGAGGCTCCTGAGAACTGATCCTGCGTGTGGCAACATTTAATAACCCTTGTGCCCAATGATATAGCAGAAGGGCGACAATTTATTGCACCTTTGGGCATCCATTTGTCAAAAGTGCACTTACAGTCATCCATAAGAGAATCACGTTTGCACAACGGTACATATCACTCAATCTTTTACTGCTTTTTTATTTTTTTATTTATTTATTTTTTTATTGGTTTATAACATTGTAAAAATTTCAGGTGTACATCATTGTGCTTCTATTTCTGCATGGACTACATCATGTTCACCACCAAAATACTAATTACAACCCATCACCACACACATGTACCAAATTATCCCTTTCACCCTCCTCCCTCCCCCCTTCCCCTCTGGTAACCACCAATCCAATCTCTGTCCCTATGTGTTTGTTTATTGTTGTTATTATCTACTACTTAATGAAGGAAATCATACGGTATTTGATCTTCTCCCTCTGAGTTATTTCACTTTGCATTATACCCTCAATGTCCATCCATGTTGTCACAAATGCCTGGATTTCATCGTTTCTTATGGCTGAGTAGTATTCCATTGTGTATATATACCACATCTTCTTTATCCATTCGTCCCTTGATGGGCACTTAGGTTGCTTCCAAGTCTTGGCTATTGTGAATAACGCTGCAGTGAACACAGGGGTGCATGTACCTTTGCAAATTGGTGTTTTCAAGTTCTTTGGATAAATACCCAACAGTGGAATAGCTGGATCATATGGTAGTTCTATCCTTGATTTTTTGAGGAATCTCCATACTGTTTTCCATAGTGGCTGCACCAGTGCACTCCCATCAGCAGTGTATGAGAGTTCCCTTTTCTCCACATCCTCTCCAACACATATTGTTTCCTGTCTTGTTAATTATAGCCATTCTGACGGGCGTGAGGTGATATCTCATTGTAGTTTTAATTTGCATTTCCCTGATAGTTAGTGATTTTGAACATCTTTTCATGTGTCTGTTGGCCATCTGTATATCTTCTTTGGAGAAATGTCTGTTCAGGTCTTTTGCCCATTTTTTAATTGGGTTGGTAGTTTTTTTGTTGTTGAGATGCATGAGTTCTTTATATATTTTGGAGATTAAGCCCTTATCAGATGTATTACTGCTTTTTTAAACTTATGTAAATTTAACTAATGTACAAAATACACAAAATACTCAAACTTATTCATACCTGAATAAGGAAGAAATATAACAGTCACTCCATGTTTTTGCAGGTAGTCACCCTTTCATAGCTGGTATTTATAACTACCTTCTTCCATTACCCACTTCATATTCCCTTTGCCTCAGCAAGCACCTCAGCTGGTTGTGGTTCTTTGCAAACCCTTTTCAATTTCAGTAGTAGAACCTGACCTTCATTCCTGAAGGGTCACAGCCATTCGTAGTCCTGCCTGGACTGGTTTCTTGTAGTTTTCCATTGACGTTAATCACAGGGCACGTGATACTAAGAAAACCCTAAGGAATCTCCTGTATTCCTTACCTCCATTGTGGAGCAGCAGTCCAGTTTCCTCTTGGTAATCAGGATCAATCACCGCGGCCTGCATGGAAACTCTCTTCCTTTTGCCTGTAGAGTCAGAGGCAAGAGGAGCCGTAAGGGGCTGGGTGGCAGTCTTAATTTCCAGTCCAAAGAAATCAATGTGTTTTCTCCCTTTGGAATGAAGATCCCTAAACCAGTAGAGCATAAGGTCACATGAACATGAAAAAAAATTATGCTAGTGGATCATGAGGGGTAACAGTGGTAGTAGTGAATGGTGCCCCTCGCATTTCCACCCTTGATTGCTGGACTTGTGAATCCCAGCTATGGGAAAATCAGTGCTATATAATGGACGCTGATTTAGAGCATAAGCAGCTTCCTGGGGAACACCGCCCCAAACCTGCAAGGTATTGCCACCTAGGTAGTAGTACTGTAACTGCGTCTTCACACACCTATTCTTCTCTCAAGTCAGCGGCTTCAGATGGTGGGGAACAGGAAAAGACCAGTGAATTCCATGAGCATGGGTCCATTGCTGCACTTCATTTATGGGCAGTGAGTTCCTTAATCAGAAGCCATGCTGAGTGGAATACCATTATGGTGAATAAGGCATTCTGTGAGTCTACAGATGGTAGCTAACAGGAACATTGTGTGAAGGGAAGGCAAATCTGTATCCAGCGTAGGTGTCTAACCCACTAAGAGCAAAACACTGCCCCTTCCATGGTAGAAGAGGTGCATTGTAATCACCTGCCACCTGGTTGCTTCCTGATCACCCTGGGGAATAGTGCCCTATCAGGGACCCTGTTTTGGTCTAGGCTCCTGGCAGATTTGGCACTCAGCAGTGGCTGTGGACAGATCAACCTCGATGAGTGGAAGTCCACGATGCTAAACCCATGCATAACCCCCATTCCTGCCTCTCAGCCACTTTGTTCATGGCCCCCTTGGGCCTCGACAGGAGTGGCTGGGAAGAGAAGCTGGGTAGTGCCCACACAACAGGTCATCTTGTCCACTTGACTATTAGAATCCTCCTCTGCTGAGGTTACCCTTTGGTGCGCATTCTTATAGGAAACAAAGAAATTCACCTTTTTTGCCCATTCAGAGAAGTATAGGCACATGCCTCTTCTCCACACCTCCTTGCCACCAATGTTCCTCTCACATTCCTTCCAAGCTCTTGACCAGCCAGCCAAATCGTGCCTCTGTGAACTGAACTTGACTCGTTATCTCTGGCCATTTCTCCCTCCAAGCAAAATAAACAACCAGGTGCATTGCTTAAGTCTGGGCCCCCTGGGAGTATTGTAGCTTGTCACTTTCTTTCAGGGATGTCCCACACAGACACTGTAATGCTTCAGCTGGTGTGGTTTTGCGTGGCGCCTGCCTATCACATAGAACTATATATAAAGCAGACCTGAGTCTTCTTTTCCTCAGTCAACTTATTGTAGGTATCCTCCATGAGGCCATAGATGTGGTCTGGGAGAGTGAAGGGAATGTGTCAGGGCTGGGGGTCACAGACATTGGGTATACACACTCATGTGACTTGATTGTGCCTGAGGCCCTGCTCCAGACTGACCTCGTAGACACCACTTCATGGGACGGTGGGGTGCTGCCTCACCTAGTTCATGACGGGCATCCCAGGTCACGGGCTAAGTTGGTGGCCCATGGTTATGCATTCAGTTCTCCTAGGGCTCAGCAGCAAGCCAAAAGCTGAGCAGTTGTCTTCAGTGGATAGTAGGGCTTTGCTCCAAAATCCTAAGGGTCTGTGCTGTGATTCATCTTAGGAGGCTGTTAAAGCCACAAAACAACATCTCCAAATGCCACCAACACTTCAATCACCATTGGATCTGCTTGATCACATGGCCCTAATGCCAGAGTAGCTTACATAGCAGCCTGCACCTGCCCCAGGGCCTTCTTTGCTCTGGGCCCCGTTCAAAACTAGCAGCTTTTTGGATCTTGCGGTAAAAGAGCCGGAGTTACCCACCAAAATAAGGAATATGTTGCCTCCAGAATACACAAAGGCGCGCTAGGCAGTATGCCTCTTTTTCATTTGTAGGAAGGGCCAGATGCCGCAACTTATCTTTAACCATAAAAGTGACACCTCAAAAGGCCTGACACCACTAGACTCGCAGACGTGTCACAGAGGTGAGAGGCCCCTGATTCATTTCATTTATTTCCCACCTTCTGACATGCAAGTGTCTTCCAATAAAACAGCTGCTACTTTTGCTGACTAGGTTGAATGAGCATGATGTCAAAAATGTCACGGAACAGGCGCTGGCGTGGTGGTGAGTGGTTAAGTTCACTCACCGTTTTGCTGGTCTGGGGTTTGCGGGTTCGGATCCCGGGTGTGGACCTACGCACTGGTCATCAAGCCATGCTGTCACGGCATCCTACATATGAAATAGAGGAAGATGAACGCAGATATTAGCTCAAGGCCAATCTTCCTCACCAAAAAACCCCCCAAAAAACAGAAAAGTAATGGAACAGTGTTATGCCTCATGGAAGAGAAAGGTGATCAAGGTCCCTGTAGACTAAGTTATGACATAGAGCTTGAGAGCTGCTACACCTTGAGGTGGGACATTGAAAGTTTATTGCTGGCCTTGACAGGCCAAAGCAAACTATTTCTAGTGTCTCTTATAACAGATAAAGAAAATACCATTTACCAGATCAAAAGCTGTATACGAGGTATCAGGACTCAATTAATGGAACTATATGTGGGAAAGCAGGTGTAGTTGTAGTCACCATCTGGTTAAGTTTATGACAATCCTCCATCCTTCTCCAAGATCCATCTGTTTTATACACAGGCCATGAGATGACCTGAATGCAGATGTAGTGGGATTCATCACCTCTGCATCCTTCAGTCCTCGATGGTGGTCCTAATCTCTGCAGTCCCTCCAGGAATGCAGTATTTCTCTTATTTTACTATTCTCCTAAGTAGAGGCAGTTCTAGTGGGTTCCATTTGGCCGTCCCTACCATAATTGCCCTCACTCCACAGGTCAGGGAACCCCATTCTGCCATTTGCTGAGTATGTCAGTTACCACTAAGCATTCTGGGACTGGGGGAAAAGCTATAGGATGGGCTCAGGGACCCACTAGACCCACTATGAGACAGATCTCGGCTAACCTACATTGATCACCTGATCCTATAAGCCTTACTCTGATTCATGGAGCACAGTGATGTTTTGGGTCTCCTGGAATTAGTGTGTCACTTCAGAGCCTGTATTCAATAATCCCTATAATTCTGATTATTTCCTTTTCCCTAATTATGGTCACCATCACAAAAGGATGTATATCCTTTAGGGGAAGGTTGGGAAAAGATTAAACGTTTTAATTTTTTTTTTTTTTTTTTTTTTTTTTTTTGTGAGGAGATCAGCCCTGAGCTAACATCCGCCAATCCTCCTCTTTTTTTGCTGAGGAAGACGGCCCTGGGCTAACATCCATGCCCATTTTCCTCCACTTTATATGGGACGCCGCCATAGCATGGCTTACCAAGCAGTACTTCGGTGCGCGCCCGGGATCCGAACCAGCGAACCCCGGGCCACCGCAGCGGAGCGCGCGCACTTAACCACTTGCGCCACCCGGCCGGCCCCTAAACGTTTTAATTTTAAATAGTATATCTAGATCCTTACTCAAGGGACTCAGCCTCCCCTTCACACCAGGGCTCCTGTATCTCTCAAGTGGCTCAAGGCTGGGAAATGCTTGAAGGGCCATGACTGTTGCAGTGATTCTGTTCACTTGATCTAGAACTATTCTTACACAGATCAAGAATTTCATCAACTGCCTTCTCTTTCCCTCTACAGACACTCTGATCAACTAGCTACCACCATAGGTTTCTGTGAGTCAAATGGATTCTCATTATTGCCTTGACTCCACTATCCATTACAGAAACCATAACCACCTTGTCTCTTGAGATTCAGTGCCTCTGCTTGGTCTCTGCTGCCCCGGGATCCAGGTGTCCTCACTGCATATCAAGATCCCAGGTCACTGGCAGCAATTCCACTGTAATGTCTGCCCTAAAGAGGAGAGTGGCCACAGAGCTCTTCACGGACTCTGGGGCTGCCCTCATGAATTTATTTCCACAGTAGTAGTGCAAGTGTGTCCTCTGGACCCTGTTGGGGTGGGTAGGCATGTCTTTCATGATAAATACATTCTAACATTCCAATCACCTAAGCCTTGGATACCTTCTTCTATAGGAGACCAAGGAAGGTCAGCCTCACTTAGTGTATTCCAGGCAACCAATCAAACTGCTGGAACTCTTTGTATTCTCTCAAGACACAGCAAAGAGTAGAGAATCTCTGCCTAGTTGGCCCATATCAATAAATTTGACCGGATCCAACTTTATGTTCCTTCCACCATTATCCAAACCCCTTAATAGCCATTTGCACACAGTTTTCCTAGATTTGTTTCTGTATACACTGGGGAAAGGATGCAGCTATTTTGGAACATAGCACAACTCCTCATGGGTCATATTTTACACTTCAGTCTCTGGGACATGCTGGGAATTGAGGCTACTAGGCCTAGTAGCAAATGGGGCTGGTGGGTGTAGGTCCTCAGGAGAATCAGCAGTACTTGCAAGGCAGCTTCCTGGGGGAGACCATTACAGAGTCCTTAGGAAAAGCAGAGTTCACCCCCTCATGCAGGGCTGGGAGGGCTTCTTCATTGGCAAAGAAGACTGTACAATCTTATAATCATTTTTATTCCTGTAGAGTCTGTAGTAATATCCAACTTTCATTTCTGGTTATAATAATTTTATCCATTTTCTTTTTTGCTGGTTAGTCTAGCTAAAAGTTTGCCAATTTTATTGCTTTTTTCCGAGAAAACACTTTTGATTTGACTGATTTTCCCTCTTGTTTTCCTGTTCTTTATTTCACCTCTGCTCTTATATTTATTATAACTTTTTGCTGGTTTCAGGTTTGGTTTACTCTTCATTTTCTACTCTTCAAGGTGTAAAGTTAGGTTATGGTTTTGAGATCTTTCTTCTTCTAATGTAGGTGTTTACAACTATAAATTTCCCTGTGAGCATCTCTTTTTCTGCATTCCAAGAGTTTGGTAGGTTGTATTTTCATTTTCATTTTATTCAAGGTGTTTTCTAGTGTCCCTCATATTTTCAACTTTCATCAACTGGGTGTTAATGCTGTATTGTTTAATTTTTATGTATTTATGATCTTTTCCAGTTTTCTTCCTGTTCTTGATTTCTAATTTCACTCCATTGTGATGAGAAATTATACTTTATTTGATTTCAATTTTTTTAAAAATTTGCTAAGACTTGTTTGGGGGCCTAAAATATGGTCTATCCTGGGGAATGTTCCATATACACTTGAGAAGAATACATATTCTGCTGTTTTGGGTGGAAGGTTAAGTCTAATTGGTTATGGTGTTGTTCAAGTTCTTTATTTCCTTAGTGATTTTCTGTCTGGTTGTAATATCCTTTTTTGAAAGTGGAGTATTGAAATCTCCATTATTTTGGAGAACTGTCTATTTCTCCTTTCAATTCTGTCGATTTTGCTTAATATGTTTTGGGATCTCTGCTGTTAGATATGTGTGTTTAAAATTGTGACATCGTCTTGATGGATTGTACTTTTTATCAATACATAATGCCATCATGAATGAAAGACACCTGATTGCTTCCCTTGAGGAACTCACAAGGAGTCCAGGGAAGAGACTGACAGACCATCACAGCAAGAGCTGCAAGAGAGGCCTGTGCCACATGCTGCAGCAGGACCTCATCTCCTTAGGTGTCCTCTGTCCCTGGGATGGCAAATGCATGTAGCACGTGCTCAGTAAGCACTGGCTGGTTGCAAGTGAGGAGCACTGACTGTGATGGCAGCACTAGCTCTCATTCAGGGAAACTGAGATTTGTGCTAGTGGCAGAGCTCAAACCAGAACCCCGTGTTCCTGATCTTCTTCTCGTTCCCACTTGTCCATGATGCCAGTAGTGATTTCAGTATTGAATTCATGGCTGAAAGATTCATTCATCATAGCCTTGTTCTTTTACTCATTCCAAGATCTTACCACGTTACAGGCACGTACTTGGTAATGGTGAGTAAAACTGGAGAAGGCCTCTTTCTTCATGGATCTGGGAGAACAGTGAGAGGTGGGAAGACAGTCATCAGATCACCACAAAGTGTCACATTACAAAAAACAATAACTGATATTTATGGGGAGTGTAGGACATGTCACATACTAGATTGACAGTGTTTGAATGCATAAACTCGTTTTGTCCTCAGAAGAATTTTGGATGTGGTAGGTATCACTCCCTATTTATATATACGGTAAAAGGAGCACAGAAAGGCAAAGTAGTTTGGCGGATGTCACACAACTAGAAATTGGTGGTGTGGGGATCCCAACACTCTGAGTCCCAGTTTCCTCAGTTTCTGAAAGCAGAATGACAAAGCTTAGTTGTGCGGATTAAGTTAAAAGAGGAAAACACACCTAGCAACACGACTGAGTTTACAATAGGTGCTCACTAATGATTACTGAATTTCAGTGGCTGTGGGACTCACGAGGTGGACAGGACTTCCCTCATCGTGTTGGTGGGTCCTCATAGCTTTTGCACAAGCTTTGTGAGTGACTTTGAATGGTCAGACTTTGAGCAGGTCCCAGGACATCACAGACCTTATGCTTGAAATGTGAAGAATTTGGGTAAGCCCTGGGCCTCCCAGCCTGGCATTCTGGCCTCCTCAGAATGGCCTAACCAGCCTCCAACACTCTTAAACTCAACACACCAGATGGATCACGCTCCTCAAACATGCCCAGGGCTTTTCTCCTCCCACACCTCTGCTCTTCTTGTCCCCCACATAGAATGCCTATCCACCCCATCTCTGCCTCCTCAGACAGGTGGATTTCCTAGGTGACTCCACCCTGTCAGAGGGAATCTGTGTGTCTTCCACGTGACCAAGGTCAGGTCACTTCTGATCCTTTCCTCATCCCAAGGGCCAAGGGAGAGAGAGCTCAGTGTATTCCTGCTTGCCCTAACAGATTGGAGGAAGGGATCATAAATTATGTTCTATCCCATGCACTATAAGACATAGAAAGGAGGAAGCAATGGGAATCTTGTTGGGTTGAGGCCATACTTCTTCCAGAGAAAAATAGAGCCACACAGTTAAAAGGCCCTGATGTAGATAATTTATCATCTGCTTCAGTAAAACAAAGTTCTGTCATATAGTCAAACTAAGTGCTTCTTAACATGCAACTCCCTGAGGCTATTCCTACCCATGAATGGTGGAAATCATTGGGCAAAGTTTGATCAACAGAACTCTAAACTAGTACTGATCTTTTTGCCGAGGGAGTGAAATAGACCTACGACTTGATCACTCAGCCCAGCTGAGCTCAGCTCGTGGCCAGCCCCGAGTAGTCAGTGCTGTATGCTATCTGCATGGACAGTGGTTGTGCCGGCTATCACACTGCAGGGGACAACTTCTGGGTAGTCTGCATCTTCTCTAGGGGGCAGACATCCTGGAGTGGCCTTGGAGCAGATGCTGGAGGACAGTGTCAACTCTTGAACCATGTCTGCAGAATCTGGGTAAATTCACAGGAACCATGGCCTGGTTTTGATTTTCTGAGGATGACCAGTCTAGGGTTATGGATCAAAGTCTGCAACAGGAGCCACCTCATCCTGGACCTAGCTGAGAGGCAGGAACCTAAGATAGAATCAGAGTAGATGGGCCAGGGGAAGGGGCAGCTTGTCTCTGTTCTTCTCAGAGCCTGTTGGAAAAGCTTTCTGGGTGGTGTGACATGTGAAAGGAGGAGCTGGACCAGGACTCCCGGGGACATGAAGATGGCTGGAGGGATCTGAGGTTGTCCCACAGAGCTGGGTATCTACAGTGTTAGGAACAGAAATGAGCCGAGTCCTGACTGGCACTGAATGTCCACAGATAAGACATGGCTATGAGCTTCCAAGGAGAAGTCAGAGCAGAGGAATAGGGGTGGAAGGGGTGGGAGTAGACAGTATAGAGCCTTGAGGGG
This sequence comes from Diceros bicornis minor, assembly GCF_020826845.1. Classification (NCBI taxonomy): domain Eukaryota; kingdom Metazoa; phylum Chordata; class Mammalia; order Perissodactyla; family Rhinocerotidae; genus Diceros; species Diceros bicornis. The sequence goes on from NW_026691267.1 coordinate 193,147, forward strand.
GCAGGAGTTGGTGACCTAGAGAGCTTCTGGTGAGCAACAGGGCAGATTAGGCAAAACTGAGCCCCATCGTGGAGGGCAGCAGGCCTGCAGCCTGGAATATGGACAGAGACTCCAAGAAATGGGGGACGGAGGACTCAGCTAGCAGAGGTAGAGTTCATTTCCAGGAAAAAGAGAGGAGCCTATTTGGAAGGGCAAGGACACGAGGCTTCAGGGGTCCCATGGCCAGGCTGACAGGGGGCTAAGCCTCCTGATCTCCCAGGTAGAAGGGCTCCCAGGGCATGGAGTGTGGAGAAAGGGGGCAGGGGAGGGGGAACCTGAAGCATCTCAGGGATACCAGGGAAGTCAGCGTACTTGTGTCCTGGAGTTCAACCCCAGTGTGGATTCAAACAGCAGGCATTATCTGCTGACTGATTTAGGCCCCAGTATTTGACAGCCTGTGGCCTGCAATCAGGATGCGAGAAAAGCTGATGAGCATGGGTTGGTGTGATAATGGTCCACATAGAGCCCCCAAAATCCCAAAGGCAATCAAGCCAGGCAGTAGGTCACAGGCTGGCCCAGCATCAATTTGTTCCTAAATGGTGCCTGTGTCTTTGCTGAGAATCTAGAAAATGAGGTACAAAAAGCTGCAAGGGTTCATAGAGATCACATTCTAGTCCATCCATCTTGTGAGGAATTTGAATCTCAAAGGGGCTGGGAGCTGCTGTGGCTAATAGAGAGAAGGCATCAGTCACATAACGAATGGATGACTGCATGAATAGACGTGGGCCCGAAGTAGAAAAACTACCTTTGCTGCACAGAAATGGCTGATTTTGAAGTATTTCAACTGAACAGACCATTTTCTTGACTAAATAAGTTTCCAACTGACACCATTAAATCTAAGAGGCATTCTTTCTCAAAAATGTCTAAGCCATGCATCCATAAATTAAACTTCTAATTGTTCAGCTCGAATCCCGCTACCTGTTTCTGCCCTCCATTACACTTCAAAGGTCTGTCAAAAGTGCTGGTTACTTAGTAGACTTAAACTCCCTTCTAACCACTGGGTTGAATGTTTTTCCCACTCAGCTTTATAGCCTCCACGGGAAGATAAGCTCTGAGCACAAGTGAAGAGTATGAACTGTGAACTGCTGATACCTGACCTCCAGGAAGCTTCTACAAAGGTGCAAGACCAGCCCTCCCCAGGTTTGTGGCCAGTTGGGATGGGCCACTTACCCATGTCTGCTCCCTCATAGCCATTCTGCATGATGGCCTTGTCTACGAGGGCAGTCAGCCATGTGCCCTCGATGCAGCTGATGAGCAGCCTGGAGAGGCAGGCCCCCAGGCACAGCAGCACACTGTAGAATGTGAAGTAGTTGCAGCTGTGGAACACTTTCCTGTGAAGGGACAGCACCCTTTCTTATGAGAAGACGGCGAGGCAGGCCGGCTCAGGACCTCCCCAGACTAGTGCTCAAATCCTAACTGTCCCATATCCTAGCTGTGTGACCTCGTGCTCTAAGCAGGAGCTGATTGTCCCCACCTCACAGCACTGGTGTGAGGACCGACTCAGACACAGTGTAGAGGGTGCTAAGCAGGACAAATGTTAGCAGGGACTGTAACATATCTTGGGATCCTTGGGTTTTGAAGTTTCTTGTACAATAAGAAATCTCACGTGGTTACAGCTGGTTTTGTTGTTATCATAAAGACTGTGGCTTTCCCACTGTGTGTTGTAACAGTGACCTGCCCCCAGCTGGAACTGCTCAAGTCCTCCAGAGGAAACTTCCCAAATGACCACCTGATCACATGGTATCCTGTTGCCTATGGGATAAAAGCCCAAATTTTGTCCTTAGTTTATGGGTCCTCTTACAGAGAGGCCGATCTGGCCTTGTTGCTTTGTGCCCACTCCCTGCCCCTGATCATCTAAGGCCACTACATGGCCACCATATTAGATACCCTCTCTTCTTCTAACATGCCCTGCCTTCCTGTCTTCATCTGCACAGTGGGGGCTCTCTCCTCATCTCTAACTGTAGCAATCCTACCATCCTACTGACCTCAGCCCAAATGTCCCATCTGCAGTTGAGTTACCTCCTGCCTCTCATCCACCACCCTGCCTCTCCTTCCTCATTATTTGTGTTTCTCCTATAATCTTTTCACACCCTCTGGAGTCTACATGTCTGTGTCTGTGGCTCCAGTGACTGTGAGCTTGTCACAGCAGTCCTACGGAGACATCTCTTTATCCTCATATTGCTTGCTCAATGAGTGAATAGCTTTGAATGAATGAATCAGAAAGGATTACCATCTGCCAAGTAGTATTGTTTCCTCTTTGAGGTAGCACAACTATTTGCAAGGTTCCTAGATGATGAGTAAGTTTATGCATGGTCACAATGCTCTAATGGGTGGGGCCAGGATTTGGAAGTCTGGCAGGCAGTCTGGCTCCAGAACCCACTCCTGAAGCTCTGTCCCACCCTCTCTCAGAGACCATAAATCACACCTAGGAACCTGCCAAGGATGAAGGGCCAGCACAGACAGACAGCTGAAGTGGAAACCCTACAATTCCACATTCCCTCCTTTGCCCCCAACTGTTAAAGAGAGCACAAGGCTTCTGCTTGTGAACTGTGTCCAGGTTTGGCTGCAGGAAAAAGCCCAATTAAAGTAATAAAATAAATCTCCAGAAACTGATCCTAAAGAAACAGGGATCTATGAATTGCCTGACAAAAAATTCAAAATAATTGCCTTAAAGAAGTTCAACATGCTACATCAGAACATAGAAAGACACAAATTAAATCAAGAAAATGATTCATGAACAAAATCAGAATATCCAACAAGTAAAGAAACTATAAAAATGACCTCAAAAAATTCTTGTGTTGAGCAATATAATAACTGAGTTGGACAATTCACAAGTGTGGTTGGACACCAGAGTTCATCAAGCAGAAGAAATAATCAGTGAACTTGAAGGTAAGTCATTTGAAATCCTTGAGTCAGAGGAACAAAAAGAACAAAGAAAAATGAAGAAAGCATAAGGGATTTTTGCAACTTCATCAATCAGATCAATACACATATGGGAGTCCCAGAAAGAGAAAAGAGAGAGAAAGGGGAAGAGAGCTTCTTTGCAGAAATAATGGCTGAAATCTTCCCAAATCTGAAGAAGGAAATGAACATCCAAATTCAAGAAGCTTAAAAGGCTCCAGCTAAACACGTTATAGTCAAACTGACAAAGGTCCCAGACGAGAGAGAATCTTGAAAGCAGCATGAAAGGGACCTATCAGATACAAGCGAAGACCTATAAAACTATCTGCAGTTTCTCAGCAGGAGCATTACAGGCCTGCCAGAGGGGAGTGGGATGATATATTCAAAGTGCAGTCAGATTTTAAAAACCCTGCCAACCAAGCATACTATATCAAGCAGAACTGTCCTTCAAAAAAGAAGGCTTGATAAAGACCTCCTCAGATAAACAAACCTGAGGAAGAGCATCACCAACAGAACTGCCTTACGAGAATTGTAAAAGAGTCCTTCATCTTGAAACACAAGGACACTAGAAAGCAAAATGAAAACATGAAAATAGAAAGCTTTCTGGTAGGGTAAACATATAGACAAATACAGAATCCTGTGATAACGGTAACAAAAATCACTTATAATTCTCGTATACCATTTAAAAGGTAAAAGCACAGAGGGTAACTATAACAATATAACAATAAAACTATGTTAATAGATACAAAATATAAAAATATGTAATTTTGAAAGTGATATAAAGTGTGGGTTGGAAATGTAAGGGAGTAATGATTTTGTATGCAATTGAAGTTAAGTTGTTATCCATTTAGAATAGGTTGTTATCACTATAAGATATTTTATGTAATCCCCAGAGTAACCGAAAAGATCATACCTATGGGGATGACAGCAAGATAGTGGATAGGACGTTTCCTCCTCTTGTCTCCCCATAAGAACAATAATTTGGCAGCCATCTATGGACAAAAGTGACTTTTTGGGACCTTCAAGATCCAAGTAGGCAGCTGTGAAACACTGGTGGAGCCCAAGACTGGGGAGGGACTTTTCTTTGAGAAGGCAACCCCACAGCCAGGTCTCAGGCTTGCTGACCATATCCCTGGCTGCACCCATACTAAAAGCCTTGTTTCCTTGTTGAATTGGCTACAGCCCCATTTGGCCTTGGTCCTGCCATCAGCACCAACCACCAAGAGACCCAGAGGGAGTTACGCCTCTCTGTGTCTTACGTAACAGCACCGTCTGCCTTGGTCCTTGCTGTGGACCCTGAAGTGGCCTATGACCAAGCTACAACTTCTCTCAGCCACATTCCAGAAGCAGACAAGCTTATACAGAGACCCAGTGGGAGACACACACATCCATGTCCCCAGAGGATGGCCCACAGACATCATTCCAAAAGTGGATCTTGAATCAGCCCAGTAACCTGGCTCCTGTCCATCCCAGCCACACTCCAGTAGCAGTTATGCCTGTCCAGGCACCTGCTGGGAGACACGCCCATCTGTGCCCCTGGAGGCAGGTCCACTAACCTAGGTCCAACCATGGGTTCTGAAGCAGTCCTGTAACGTGGCTCCAGCCCCTCTCAGCAGCAGTGAGGGAGCAGACATGCCCACCAAGGGACCTGGTAGGAGGCACCCCATCTGTGCCTTCTAAGGAGGACCTGCAGACCTCAATCTGGCTGCAGATCCTGAAGGAGCCCTGTGACTTATTTAGAACACCTCTAAGCTGTGGCACTGGGCTAGTCCTGCCACCCAGGGATCCACCTAGTGTCCTGGTGGGGCCATCCCAGGAATCTGACAAGAGATTTACCATTTAACCATCCACACACCTGGAAACAGGTCCACCTTCTGCAGACTCTAATGTGAACCCTGAAGTTGACCTTTGGCCCAGCCAGCCCTGTTGACCAAGGTCCTGGATGCAGTCCTATCCACTGAGGGGCCAGACAGGATTCAGCTTGCCCAAGCCCCTAGTAACAGCCCCACAAATCATGGACACCACTGTGGACCCAGCCAAAACCATGTGACCCATCTCCAGTAGGCTTGACTGTGACCTTGAAGGCAAACCTATCAGACCACGGACCTGACAGGAGGATTTTTACCAGTGGAACCCAGTCTGTAAGGCTTGAAGAAGTATTTGCTTCTTCAAATGTACTAACAACAGTACAGAGCTACACAGATCATAAAGAATCAGGAAAACATGACACCATCAAAAGTAACAAAGTTCCAGTAACCTAACTCAAAGATGTGGAGATCTACAAACTGCCTGACAAAAAATTCAAATTAGTCATCTTAAAGAAGCTGAATAAGATGCAAGAGAACACAGATAGACAACTAAACAAATGCAGGAGAATAATGAATGAACAAAATGAGGTGATTAATAGAGAAATAGAAATCATAAACAAGAATCAAACAGAAACCCTGGTATAATGACAACACTAAAAATTCAAGAGAGAGCTTCAACAGCAGATTTTATCATGCAGAAGAAAAAATAAGCAAACTCAAAAACATCATTTGAAATTATCCAATTAGGAGAACAAAAAGAAAAAATAATGAAAAAGAGTGAAAAAGTGTATGAGATCTATGGGACACCACCATGGGAAGGAATATACATATTAGAAAGTCCCAGAGGGAGAAAAGAGAGAGAGAGATGGGCAGAAAGCTTATTTAAAGAAATAATGACTGAAAAGTTCCTAAATCTTGGGAGGGATATAGATATTCAGGTTCTTGAAGCTCAAAAGACCCCACCAAGTTCAATGTGATGAATATTACCCCAAGACACATTATAGTCAAATTGTCATAAGTCAAAAACAAAAAGAGAATTTTGAAATCAGCAAGAGAGAAGTGACTCATCACATTTAAAGGGGTTGTAGTTTTCCCAGCAGAAACCTTGCAGGCCAGGAGGGAGTGGGGTGACCTATCCCAAGTGCTGAAAGAAAAACACTGCAAATCAAGAACACCTTATTCAGTAAAGCTGTCCTTCGGAAATGAAGATAAGATGAAGACACTCCCAGACCAACAAAAGCTGAGGGAATTCATCAATACAAGACCTGCCTTACAAGACATTCTCAAGGGAGTTCTTCAAGTTGAATGAAAAAACACTAAGTAGCAACATGAAAGCATATGAAAGTATAAATCTAACTGGTAAATGTAACATATAGTTAAATTGAGACTATTCCAACACTGTAATGATGGTGCATAACACTTTTAACTATGGTATGAATGTTAAAAGCAAAAATATTAAAATAACTATAGCTACAGTAATATGTTAGTGGATACACAATATAATAATATGTAAATTGTGAGACATTAATAGCATAAAATGTGAATGAGGGGAGAAATAAAAGTGTACAGATTTGTATGCAATTAAAGTCGAGTTGTTATCACTTTAAATTGGACTTCTATAGGTAGGAGATATTTTACATAAGCCTCATGGAAATCACAAAGAAAAATTCTCTAGTAGATACACAATAGATAATGAGAAAAAAATCAAATCATAGCACTACAAAAAAATCAACAAATCACAAAAGATGACAGCGAGAGGAAGAAAGAAACTACAAAACCACCAGAAAATCCAAAAAAGAGCAATAGTGGAGCTGGCCTGGTGGCATAGTGCTTAAGTTCGTGTACTGCACTTCTGGTGGCCCAGGGTTCGCAGGTTCAGATCCTGGGCGTGTATCTACACACTGCTCATCAAGCCACGCTGTGGCAGACATCCCACATAAAGTAGAGGAAGATGGCACGGATGTTAGCCCAGGGCCAATCTTCCTCAGTAAAAAAGAGGAGGATTGGCAGCAGGTGTCAACTCAGGGCTGATCTTCACACACACACACACAAACACACACACAAGGGCAATAGAAAGTCCTAACCCGCCAATAACTACTTTAATGGTAAATGAATTAAATTCTCCAATCAAAGACAAAGAATGGCTGAACAGACAAAATAAACAAGATATAACATTGTGCTACATACAAAAGACTGATTTTAGCTTTTAGGACATACATAGAGTAATAATGAAGGACTCGAACTAAATAACATGCAAATGGTAACCAAAAGAGAGAAGGAGTGGCTATACTTATGTCAGACAAAATAATCTTTCAGTCAAAATCTGTTCACCAGAGACAAGGAGGTCACTATATATTGATACAAGGGCAGTTCATCAAGAAGACATAAAAATTGTAAATATACTGCACTCAACATCGGAGCACCTAACTATATAAAGTAAAAATTAACAGAAATGAGAGGAGAAATCGAGAGTAATAAAATAGTAAGAGGGGACTTCATTCCCCCACTATCAACAATGGATAGATCATTGAGACAGAAAATCAATGAGGACACAGCAGAAGTGAAAAAACACTATTGACCAAAAGGAACTACAAGTCTTGTCTAGAACATCCCATCCAAGAGCAGCACAATACACATTTTTCTTTTCCTTCCTTACACGTGGATGATTCTCCAGGATAGACAAAATGTTGGGCCACAAAACAAGTCTTAACAAATTTTAAAAATCTGAAATCATCCCAGCTATCTTTTCCAAACACAAAGGTGTGAAACAAGAAAACAATAACAGGAGGAAAACTGGAAAATTCACAAATATGTGGAAATTAAACAACATACTTCTGAACGATCAATAGTTTAAAGAAGATATCAAAAAATACCTTGAGTCAAAGAAAATAGAAACACAACATACAAAAATGTATGGGATGCAGCAAAAATAGTTCTAAGAGGGAAATATAAAGTGATACATGGCTACACTAAGAAAAAAGAAATCTCAAACAAACAACCTAGCTTTATGCCTCAAGAAGCTATAAAAACTAGAAAAAGGAGAACAAACGAACCCAAAGGTTAGCAGAAGGAAAGAAATAATAAAGGTTAGAGCATAAATAAATGAAATAGAGCCTAGAAAGACAATAGAAAAGACCACCAAAAATACGAGTTGGTTTTTTGAAAAGATAAAATAGACAGACCTTTAGCTAGACTAACCAAGAAAAGAGACAAGACTCAAATAGGTAAAATTTAAACTAAAAAGGAGACATTACAACTGATATCACAAAAAATACACAGGATTATCAGAGACTGCTATGAACAATTACATGCCAGCAAATTGGATAATTTAGAAAAAAAGGAACCTAAGCAGAATGTAAGCCCCAAGAGGGTGGAGATTGCTGTCTGTTTTGATCACTGCTGTATCCCTAGTACACAACAGAGCACCTGATATACAGCAGTCACTCAATAAAAATTTACTGAGTAAATGAATCAATGAGTGAATGTGCCAGGCATTGAGTTCAGCACTTTACATGGATGATGTCATTGAGTCCTCACAACACTCTATGCTTTAGCCAGTGTTAATACCATTAATACTTCAGCTAGTATGTCTGACCCAATGGACACTCCCAAGGGCCTTGCTTTGAGCCTCAGGTCCAGCTGCTCTAACGCAGCACTGCCCAACTCCCTTGGTTTTCCCCAGGGTCCTCCCAAATGGACCTCTTATACAACACATAGGCTATATTTTAAGTCAGGTCACCCCAAATATGTCTCCCAATTTGGTGAAAATATGCCCATCCATTTTCCCATGATGTAGTAACAGAAGAAACTTAAATTTTTAGAAGGCTTTTGATTTTATTTTTATTATTCAAAAAAATCTCCATTTTTTAGGGGCCGGCCCGGTGGCGCAAGCGGTTAAGTGCGCGCGCTCCGCTGCGGCGGCCCGGGGTTCGCTGGTTCGGATCCCGGGCGCGCACCGACGCACTGCTTGGTAAGCCATGCTGTGGCGGCGTCCCATATAAAGTGGAGGAAGATAGGCACAGATGTTAGCCCAGGGCCGTCTTCCTCAGCAAAAAAAAAAAAAAAAAAGAGGAGAATTGGCGGATGTTAGCTCAGGGCTGATCTCCTCACAAAAAAAAAAAAAAAAAAAAAAAAAAAATCTCCATTTTTAAATCTAGCTTTCTGACTGTGCTTGTGCTGTCGACACTTTCTGTTCCTCCTTTAGAAAAGCATACTTGAACCTGTCATAGACACATTTAGCAACCATGGAGGCACCACAGGCCCAGATGATATGGTTTTTTGTTTTAGACAATCTCATAAGAACTTGAGGTCTCACGGCATGAAATCGTTGAAGCTGTCCTGGACACACGTGACATGTGGATTCTGGTGTTGTCCCTCCCTTCTTGGTATAAAGATAGACAATTCTAATACCCGGGGCTCAGGACAGCCTGGTATTGCTGGAGGCTGTATTGTAAGATAGCCTACAACAGTA